>NC_134316.1:15191952-15406952 GCF_964195595.1 Calonectris borealis | reverse complement strand
CCCCTCTAACTTAAGTGAGACATTTTTCTAAATCATGACTATAAGCATAACCCCCATGAAATTCCATATGCCTGTTCCCCTGCTAATACGCTTTCCTATACATTCCCTAAATGTTTTCATTTGCAAAAATAAGATTGACTTTCCCTCTACTGAAAAGAACTAGCCACATAATCCTCAATCATCAAGGCAGGAACAGCCCTGTAATGCAACTTCCTTCTAAAAGTTCCTAAAACCAAATTCAGAGTTATACTGTCACGTGTGGCACTCCTCAGGGGTTCCTTGAAAACCATTTCCCCATCTGAGTATGTAACTCTGTCAAACCAAAATGGGAAGCAGTCAGTCTTGTCAACTGTTTCTAGTCAAAAAGGTTTTTGACAGGGCAGTATTATTATTCTTAGAAGTAAATTTCTGCTATGGAATTAAGTTCACTAGAGTAAAAGCTGTTGGAAGATTCAAAATTATTAAAATTATTGAAGTAAAATCTCTTTATTCACCTGAACATTTTTCTGACCCTATTATCTTCAGAATTTTGATTGGTAATATTGATTTTCAGTTTCTATGTGAAAAAAACTGTAATCTGAATTTTTTGGGGAAGACAGCAAAAGCTTACATCATCCAACACGAATGACAGATCTACTGCAAATTCATTGTTTGTTACATTGGAAAAAAACTTACAGAGCTCACATGTAAAAAACCACAAACAATAATAAGTCACATAGCATACTCTTTATCGCTGCTTCCTTAATATGGTTTCAAACCTGAAGAAGAGTCGGTGTGCCTTAAAGCTTGTTGTTTTTTTACCAACCATATCAGTTGATCTAATAAAAGATAACGACTCTACAAACCTTCTCTTTAAAAACATTTCACACAGTCTAGCTAGAGACAGAGGGGGAAAAATTAAGTTCACAAGCCTCGCTTGTGAAGTCCCATCGAAAGGACGACGAATTTGTCTGGATGCAATATGTAATAAACAACCCTGTGAAAAAAGAGGCAGAAGCTCTCACAGCATCTGCTTTGCAAACTTAAATAACTTGGCCATTTAAGTTGTTTTGTTTGGTCTATTGCATATGGCAAAATGGTCCAATTGATGCACTCAGTACCATCAGTATTTCATTTTTAAAAACTAATCTGTTCTCTTCCCTCCCCCTCCCCATGTTGATGGAGGATCAGTTTAATAACCGGATTGCTGGCAGTGCACTTGAGTGCTCGTGAGTCAGCTAGATGGGAATGCTCCCTCTGAGTCAGTGCGGAGCCAGCCTCCCAGCATGGTGCTTGGGGACACTCTGGTGCTTGAGCTGCAATCATTTAGATCAGAGAAAACCAAAGCCCTGAACAGTTGCGGTCACTTGAGATCAGATGGAAAAAACAGAGATATTACGCCAGTATCCTCAGCAAATTCAAAAGAAGACAATAATTGCACTAGGCCAGATCTGCTCACACTCTGCCAAGAAGCTTGATGAGATAAAGATAGTTGTCTTTGTTTTCTGTCATTAAAGAATCAAGCTTATTTTTTTTTATTGAAAGGAACTGTGTAAAAGTTGCTATATTCCACACGAGAAGTGGTTGCATTTCACTGTTACAGAATGCGATTCTGGTACGTATAAGCTGTAGGTTTCCACATGACAAAGAATAAATCAGTCCTAGCTGTGCTTTTGCATTGATTTCAATGAGTTTAGAGCAGTCCCAGAGTTTTTAAAGCGTCTATAAATCATCTGGGAGAAAATAAAAGACATTTAATCACAAATGAATTCTTCTTTCAGAAAAAAAATTGCACTACCAATTCTTCCCCTGGCCTGCAAGCTCTTTGCAGCAGGGACCAGATTTTTATTTTGTGTTCACCCAGTGCATGGCACAGTCAGCTCCTAGCACAGTCAACTCCTCTGGGTTTTGAATGATGCATCTCAACAAAGCTATAACAACAGCGATAACCCTGATGACAATGATGTCCACGATAATAAATTCAACACTTTCCAGTAAATAACACATATAATTATTACACTCCATTTCTGTTTATTATTCAAGTATTTTTAGTTTCCCTTAGCAAAAGTTCATGTCACTGACAATGCAGCTAATTAAATGCACAAAAATGAACATCTGCAAAATTTTCAGCCAAAAAGAAAGCTCTGATTCTTTCTTGCTTCAAGAAAGAAAGGGACAGACTGACAGGGAAGATTTTTCTCTTTTTCATTCTAAAATATTCCAATTCTTGTTGTAACCACCATCCCCCTCATTCACATAGTTGCATACTTAGTTGACAATTTACTAGGGATTCATCATGTGCACAGAAAACCATCTGACAAACAAAATAAATTCAGTGAAAGGGACAATAACACTAAAATCTCAAAGCGATTCAAGGTGCACAGGTCAGGGAAAAAAGATGATGGTATTCAAAGTAAAACAAATAAACATTTACTTTAGCGCTGTATCAAAATGGAAAAGCATGTTTCCTGATGTGTGAAGTTCAAATGAAACTCTCCACAAAGTATATGTTGAGAATCTGACCTGAGAACTCATGTGGCACGATAGAACTCAATGCAAAATTAAAAGGAATGAGTTTTCCACCCACCAACTTCAGCAGTGCTGCTAGGCACTGTAATAATTAATTGAGCCTTGATATTTCATCAGCCTTTGATTACAGAGTGGAGCTGAGTGGAACATTTCACACAGAAAGTGAGACAATGTTGCAACAAAGTCAGGAAAAAAATATCACATTTCACCCAGCATAGTTTTGTGAACTTTGACATTTTATTTCACTTAGCAGAATGAAGAATTGCATTAAAGTAGAGAAGGGGAGCACACTAGATTGAGAGGGAGAGACAAGGTCAGGCAGCATTCTGTTCTTTAAATGTTTCACATGTTTAATAATTAATATTTGAAGATATCAGAGCAGATTCTCAGTTTGACCAAAATTTTGATGCATGCAGAGGAAAGAGACCTCTCAGCGACACAACCAGTGCTCCCAGCCATTCCGACCAGATTCAGGACACTCTGACTCCGAGCCCAGAGCAGTGTGAAGACTGCTCCAAATCTCTCAAGTTGGTCAGGGCCCCTAATGAAATGTTGGACAGCTGAGCATAGGTGGAGCAGACACTGAAATATAGCCCTTGACACCCGGTGACGTGTTTTGGAGTGAAAGCCTTGCCCAAGGGCAGCTATGCCTGGGTGTGCTGCCAAGCTGTCTCTCTGCTATGGGCGTTTGTGTGGCAGCTCAGAAGCCAGTGGACGGCTGGTTTATAAAGTGAACTGAGAAATTATAGTGTTCATTTTTATGATTGCCGACATTCACCTCAGCACTGCTCGAGTCTCTCAGCATCACGTGGCTTTCCAGGAGCAAACCCTCCTCTGGTTGAAGAATTTTGTCATTGATTTTAGTGTAAGCCTTAAGGAGTTTTGGAGAGGGTTGTGTGAGGGGGGTCTTCGTATGGACACTCGATTTAGGGTATTTCTCCATTCCTCAATAGTATGATCGTGGGTATGGGATGGAATTTGTTCAAATATCGGGGGAAAAACAAACAAACATGTTTTAGCTATTTTTGATTGTGCAAATTCTGTATGTACTTATATGGTGAAATGTATTACCCACATATAGCAAACTTTTTATTCAACAACATGATGTAAACAGCTAATTTTGTCCTTTTTGCTAGGACTAGGAGTGCTTTGGATGAAAGAAGATGGGGAGGGAGGAAATACTGGGATGTGTGAAATGTAAGAGATGAAATGTAAGAGAAGAGAAATCAGACCATGACACATAATAAGATTACAGAAAGAGGAGCTGATAAAAAAAGAGAAGCATTAAAGAGGAAATTAAAAGACAACAAGTTACCTACTCGGAATTGATCAAGAAACAAGAACATGTACTCCTGTAGTAACATCTCCATCTCCCATTGGCAGTTCCTCCAAGATCCAGGGTGTTCCCTGAGTCCTGGCTGACATCCAGCTTGGGTAATTATATTCTACTTACATAAAATTCTCTTTGCAGTTTCAGTTGGACACCACTTTGCATCCCAAACTGTTCTGCAGTGTGGTTATGCCTGCTTCACAGCAGAGGTGGTTGCATTTCAGCAGGGAGCAAAGTTACATTTTTATATAGTTCATATACTATGTTATAAAGCACCTGGGACCCTTCCGCATCAAACGTGCTGTACACATAATGTTATCAGTAGTATTCAACTTATTACGAGAAATAGTATACAGTCATCATTTATCTACTGAGACAATAAATTCTGTGTTAAGTAGAGTCTAAGCTAAATCGCAGTGCCATGGTAGTGCTCAGATGGAATTGAATGGCACAGTTATAAAAGTAATTGAACAAGCCAGTATGGCTACAGCTGGGAAAAGTAAATCAAAGGCCCATATCCTCAGCTTAAGTAACGTGGATTCATAGAAGCTCAACTATTTACACCAGTGGGGAATCTGCCTCAAAAAACAGGCTGGCAAAGAGAGAGTGACCATCCTTCCCAAAATTTTAATGCTTTCCCACCCAGCGGGAGCAAGCAGGCAAGTGCTGATGAACTGTGTTTTAGCAGTAGTTGAAGACTCAGGGGAGGTTCTGAGGCCAAAAAAATTAGAGAAAGGGGAAAAAAGCACACACACATACAAATTCAAGGGAAGAGCCAGTGCCAGTGAAAGAGAAAACAGAGATGCAGAATGCAAGTAGGGTTGCAGAAATGATCCAAAGCAGTCAGCAGCCACAGGTGAAGGAGCCAGAAGAGAGGAATTGTGCTGTTGCCCAGTAGCTTGAAAAGAAACCTGACTTCTTATTAGTTTGGTGTTTTTTTTTTTTTTAATGTTTAGATCAAAAGGGCATCAAGTAATGCAATCCATGTGTTTACATAGAGAACAGTATTAGTATGGGGATGCATGGAAGCCACATGGGAATATCTGCTAAATGAGACCATGCCGAAAACAGCCATTCAGCAGTCTTGCAAAACCCATTGTATGGAGGAGAGTTGACCACCGCATAATTCAATTCAACTAAGTGAAAGACACTGAGTGAGTGCAGCAGCTTGTGAGGGAGAGACAGGTTTGCTATACTGGTCTAACCTGTTACTTTTACAATCAGTTCCACATCCAGAGTCAGGAGATGGAGCATGATAGGTTCCACAATGAAGAGTGTGAGAGAAAAATGTAATCAATTAGTGTGAAGACAACGTAGACAAAGCAGAGCATTCAGCTTCCAGAATTTCAGAGAACTGTATTTAAAATACGGAAAAATGGTTTAAGTTAATTTTTGGTAAGTTGTTGTTTTCTTGATCATGCTTTTGACTTACTGAACAGCCACTGGCACTTCATTTACTACTACTTATTGTACAATGTAACATGAAAAGAACTGTATAATGAGAGACAGACATTTTCCAGAGCATGATTTTTCTGCTGAAGAAAGCTCGTTTGGACCTGCAAAGTACTCTTATGAGAGAAGGAGCCAAATAATCTTTCATCCTTGGTGAAGTCACACAGATAAGGAATTGTTGGGGCGCTGTGGAATCCATGATTATAGACACTGTTTCAAAAACCTTGTCAAGGCGGAGGTAAAAGGTCTAATGTATGCCAGTATTTGGCATCTTCTAAAGAGGAAGGAAAGTCAATTGAGAAGGTGAAGAGTTTAGCTCCTGCTGTTTTCTGATTGACCAGTCAGTGCTGGTGCAAACTTCAGAAGATAGCAAGAACATAAACGAGAAGGCTGAAATAGATTCAAACAGCTAACATCAGAGTGAGGAGAACCCACTGCGTACAGTCAGAGAGTGATGGATTTAAATGGGAAATACTGCTGGATAGCATAATTTCTTTCAAAATAGGAGGAACTTTTAAAGTACAACAGCTGTAGCTATTCCATACTTGGAAGGAAAAAAGTCTCTTTTTCAGAAACAACTAAAGATAATTGGGAATAAAGCTTAAGGAAATGGGTCAAGGAATATTTTTATTATTATTTTGCACATACTTTGAAGTATTTTGTTGAATTACAGAACCACATATCTGAAAATCTCACTGAAGCACCAGAGACAAGACTTAATTCTTTATTGCGGGTCTGCTAATGCTCTTCAGAATTAAGCTAAATTACTATGTCTTTGAAGCCTCATATTTTTGACAAATGTCTAAGACTTTTTGATCTTTACCATGTATTTCACGCTGGTCCACAAGTGAACTTTGCAAAAAATTAGCTTTTGATTTTGTGCCTTGCATTTTGTCAACTGGATTCTTGTGAGCTTTGGTTTAGCAACTTTAAGCCTCTGCTTCACAGAGGCTAATTAAATTAAATCAACTGAGTGAAAAGGCAACCTCTCAGGTCTGCAGTAGAACAAGAGCCAATCCCAGAGGGATGAAGAAGGGTAACACAGCAGCAAGCAAGCTTTTCCCCTTCCCCCTTCTTCTTTGTGGAAGCTGTCCTAGGCACTGTCCAGGAGGCTGTTAGCTGAAACTGGCATCTGCCGTCAGCTAACACTGGGCACATGAAAATGAGCCAAAAAGGCAACAGAAGGAGAATGGAAGTGCCAATGTGCTCAGTATTTTGGTGCCGGGTGGAAATAAAATCTCCTTTATCTACCTTACTAATTTGTTTGATTAAGGGGATGTGACTTTTTCCCAGACGCTTGTGACTGGTGAGAAAACTGCTGGGAGATGGCTTTTGAAATCATGTGTGCCGTTGATTGCAGCTCACAGTCCGTGGGCAGAAACTACTGTATTATCTCCTGATTAATAGAATGGCCTCACTATAGGAAAGTCTCAAAGCTGGGAGAGCTTAGGGTAATTTCTACTGGTATGTGCCACAAGGTTGCAATCAGTAGACATTATTTGGGGTCATAGTAGTTACCATGTCAGGTACAGGTGGAAGTTTAGAAATCTCACCTTCACAGGACTATTTTTTCATACTGCAATACGAGCCCACTGGTTAGGAAAGTTTAAGTACCCAAGACAGTATTCACAATTGGAACTAGAAATTATTTTGCTGTATTGCATAAATATGGCAGTAACCTTTCCTCTCTGAATGTGATGTGGCCTTGTGCTAAGTGGCTGAAAACCTGGTTGCAATGAGCTCAAAGAAGGAGATGGGTCTGCAGGGAGAAGTAATATGTGTTATTAAACTGGTTAATAACATTGTGGGGTGTGGGGGGAAAGAAAAACAGAAATGCTTTCAAGCACACAAGCTCTTCTTCAGAAATAAATTTCATGTCTTTACACTCCTTAAACTCAATGGGAGTTTTACCATTGGCTCATTCATCTCTCATATTTAAATTGCAAATAGAGAGGATGTAAGATTCATCCTAAAGGAAGGGAAATTGCCTACCATTAAAGAAATGATGGGGTTGTTCTAAATAAAGCCTGGAGTGCTGGAGCATCTTGACCCAAAGTGGGTGTAGAGTTCAGAGAAGGCAAGTCACAACACTTTTGTGCATTGGTTTACCCACCTGTTAAACGGGTCTAACAGTCAACCTCAGGAAAACAGGGAGGATTAATTAATGTATCTGATGTTCTCTGAGATTCCAGAGAAGAGAAAGAATACAGTGCAAAGTACTATTCTGATTTTTGTCGTTTTGGTAATCCATCATCCTGCAGCACTGTGGGGACAGGAACTACTGTCTGATTCAGCAGGCAAACACATGCAAAAGCCATTGAGATTTGCCTTTGTTGTGGGCTGTCAAATGTGTTTTTATTTTTATTTAATTATCAGCCTTTATTGGGAGTGAGTTCTGATTCTGAGTGCTTTCATGGGACATCAGATGACGAGGTGGTACCAAGGGAAGTGCTGCAAAGTAGGTCAGGTACCACAAATGTAACCAGACAAGTCACTCAGGGGAAGATCAGCCATTTCAAATAAGTCAGAGACTACAGCCTGGAAGACAATGATTAAAGCTTAGAAGCCTTTACTGAAGCCACAGCATGATAGGCCTGGATAACTGCAACAGTCAGATAAAGTTGTGCTATTATCAGTTTTCAGCCATCGTGCTAAAATCCTGATTCTGCCAACCTTACTCACATTGAGGACTATACCTTGCCTCGCAAGGAGACCCATTTCCTGTGTTCACACATCATAATTGAGATCTGAGCCCAAAGTAAATAAAGGCGTATGAAAGACACTCAGTTAGTACTGTCTATGTTGGATAAACTTTGCTTAGGCGTTTGGATTTTTATCCAAAAGCCCATTCATCAAATCTTTTGAGGTTCTTACACAGGTGGGACTTAAAATCTTGTCAACTGCCTTAGGTAATGAAATACGTGCTTATAATTAGATATCCTCAATATTTGTTGAATTTGAGCTATCTTCCCTCACTCCTAAAGGGAAAATAAATCTGGAAGAGATACTTAGATATATATTTAGCTTAACGAAAATGGGGAAATTTTTAAGGGCCACCTCATACACGCCTGCCTAATTTCATATTCAGCTATAATAAGTTCCCAATCCAGCTTCTTCAAATTATGGAATCATTGTTCATCTTTAGCTACACATTTTCTTAAAAGTAGAAGTGTTTTGTATTACATTGGTCTGAAAAGGACTAAATTTCATCAATTTCTTTACCTTACTGCTGATCTTATACTCGCTTCAGTTTTTGCCTGAGCTTTAGGACTAATGTTTTTATAAAGTGTTTTCTTTGCCCTGGAATGGGAAATCAGAGAAGCAGCTAAGTCTGAGATTTCTTTTCCTCAGCATAGGTTTTGATCGAGACATCAAACTGGTCCTGACGCTGACTTTTGACAAAATTAATACTATCAGCAGTGCCCTAGTGTACCACACAATCCTGCAGTGCTTTCTCCTCGCCATCCTGTGCTGTTACATGTTCCTGGGCAGGCAAGCCTTGCAAGAATGCTGTTACACAGCTCTTGTTTAGTGTTTAGATCTTTAATATTTAGATCTTTAAAGCATTTTCTGTCTACGCCTAGCAGGCTTTGTGCCAGTTCTCCAACAATGTAGTTGAATCAGTATCTTGGAGCATATTCCATGATAGTGGGTCCAGCAGTCTGCTCTGGGTATGGATCTTATGAGTCCTGCAGCCTGCATGCCTCTTTGCCAAACAATGATATAATCAATAAGCTGCCAGCTCTTGGATCAAGGATGTATCCAAGATATTTTAGGCTTATCCAATTACTGAATAATTGTGTTTGCAATGACCAGCTCGTGTTCAGCACATTTGGTTGTTAGAAGAAAGATGATTGCTGCTGACTCTCTCAGTGCCAGTACAGCCAGCAAAGCTTCACTTTATTACGTCTCCACTAAACTTAAAAAAGTTACCTCTGAGCGTCTGTTTTCCTATTTGTGGTGTCACTATAATGACATCCAGCAACCCATTCCTAAGCAGCTTATTCACATTGCTGTCCTCCAGTGGGGTTAGCGTACAGGCATTAAAGATATTGGCAGGATGCCTCCAATTTCCTCTCTTCTCCCCCCTTACACAACTACAGAGCACTCAATGATAGTCCCTAACTTCACAACCAACTCTTGAAGCCACCCAGTGAGCCAGGAAGATGTGGAGCTGTTCTGAAGCGCTGATGGGTACTGCTGTGCTCCTGGAGTCCCCTCTCCCTCCAGAGGCGAGCAAATCAGTATACATCCACCTGGCAGGTAAGGGTTATCTTTCTTATGGAAACTTGTATTTTTCAATGCTTTTCATTCTGCAGACCAAGAAATAACCTATAAACACAGTGGAAAGCTAAGACTGTAAGAATTCTAGCTGTGCTGAAACAGTCCTGCTTCAAGTGTTTCTTTGAATACAAGTGTAATAACTGCTCAAACAGGATAAAAATGTTAATATATTTTCATGGTCATTCTTTTGCACATTTTGCACTTCCAAGAGATCCCAGGCTGCAACAATTTTATAGAATGATTGGGTCCCATGTTGGTGGGAGAAGAAGTGATTTTCAGCCCATAAATACAATAGGATTTGGGACTCCTTTGAGAAATCCTAGCAAAATTTTCTTTAGGAGTCGTGTTTAAAATAGTTTGTTCCACTTGTGCACTTGGTAGGTAAGCATATATATGTTGCAAATGGGGCTGCATGGCTTGAGTTTTTTAAATATTTTTGAGACTGTTGATTTCCCTAAAAGGACTTTAATCCTGAAATTTGAGGGGAAGATCTAAAAAAACCCAGTGAATATGCTGGACGGACAGCTAAGTATATTCACATGCTGCAGAGCAATATACATTCAAGATGAAAGGGTGTCGAGAGCAGAAGCATATATCCATGGATCAACAAGTGAGTTCCAGTCTATACCCAGAGATATGTTCCTTTCCATGGCACATAACATGAGATCCCAGGCAATCAGAGGCTGAACACTGAGCATATCATAGATGTAAGGTATTCCGGTGGCAGTGGTCATGGTTCAAAGAAGAGCCAGATGCCTGTCAGTCAGTAGCCAAAGGGAACCACATACCCTCTTTCCTGGAAACAGATAAGGTACTGGGATGGTAGCAGCTCAGTATGCAGAAGCAAATAAAGGAAGGGATTAAAAAAAAAAAAAAGGCAGTCTAAAACAAGTGGTAACATCACTTTTAATTTTTTTTTTTGTACTGACAGCTTTAAAAATCACTTAAAATCCACATAAAAGTACAGTATGTGGGATTCAAATAAACACAAATGGCCTACTAATGCACTAGTGTGTGTGTAATTATTTTAAAATCTGGTTGCACAACAATGAACTCTGCTTTTCATCTTAATCTCGTGGAGTAGAAGAGATTTCTGTGGTCTTGGTAAAATGCAATCCACGCCAGGCTTGGACTAGTCTGGCCACCCAGGTTTGCCTTTTCATATATCTGATAGATGTGTTTTGACAAGTTATATTAAGTACAAAGCAGGCCACCAGAGCAGCATGTGGAGTTGATATAGACAGAGACAGAAAGGCAAATAACAGTATGAACACACTTTTGTAGGCAATATTTGCCATAACTGAGTACCCCCCATACATCATATTACCACACTTCATGAAAAAAAAAAGAGTCATGCAAGAAACGGCCTAACAACTTTTGAAAGGCAATATTTTATGCAGGATTTACAGCTTTTACATCTTCCTTATCTAAGTCAGGTTTATTTATTTTTTTTTTTAAGAACTGAATTGTTAGTCTTGGTGTATCTTTCATTTTACACTGGTACAGTTAAGGGGAATGTTGGAACTTCCATTCCCACCCCATCCTTCCCCTTCTATTAATACCAGTGTGTGTTTCATTTAGTCACTCCTCTGAAAACTGGTGCAGAAACTTCATAAGGGAAAAAAAAATGCTGGCACATGCACACCTGAACTGATTGCCCTTTTCTTTCACAACCATCTTGAGTACATCACCGTCATCCTCCAGAGCGCTCCTAAACAAGTTTTGGCAAAAGCAAAAACAAACACTATTTTACAACATCTTTGGATGCACTTCCAAAATGCAAAACTAATTAATCAGTAGTCTCCAAGAGACTCAGCTAAATGTGGCTGCCTCTTTGACACTGATCTCTGCTTTGATGTGAATATAGAAAGCATGTGAGCAAACCCCCTAAAAGAGGTAATGGGTTTCAATTATTTATTTGTTTGGAGGACGGGGGAGTAGAAGGTTAGCAATAAGTACATAGCTAATCCTGCTTAGGCCCTCCCAACAGCGAGGGTGTTTAACTCCCTGCTTTCCTACGCTGTTTCTGTATAGGATGCAGTAGGATGCCTTTCTTAGGCTGTCATTGTGCCAAGTTCTTTACCAAGCAGAATAGACTTAAAGGACATGTATACTGTCAAGCCTCACATAAAGACTGTTATTTTTAATTATTCATTATCAACACTAGAGAGCTGCTAGCTCAACATATAGGCCTTTCCCCTTGCTGCATTTAACTGTCATTGGTTTTCAAGTCAAGAGTGTGTATTCTAAGCGTTAGCTAGTCATTAGCATCATATTCTCCAGACACAATATAATCATCCCAATAATTGATTGTAGTGAAGGTAGTCACTTGTATCCCACACAATTGTCAGCCATGAACTTTGTCCTCCGTAGTTTATTATGCACAGAGAAACATCTTGATGCTATAATCTATCTTCCTCGCAAATTTACATCAAAGGGCAACAAGCTACATATTGCTGCTTCAAAACATACCACTTGTGTGATGCTGTAAAAGCACCTGCTTTTTCTGAAAAGCGCATTATTAGTAAATGTGAAATTAAAAAAAAAAAACCACTAAGTGAAAGCTTTCCTCATAGAGGCTGTGCATGTATATAGAGAGAAAGAATACACAGGATTTTTCTTCGGAAATAAAACCTGTTAAATTATAGTGGAAAGCCTTTTATGTCACAAACAAAAGGAATATATTGATAGCAGGCTGACTAAGAGAAGCTGCCTGTAGAAGTAAGAGAAATCTACAATACTTATGTGATAGATACCTTGGGTAAAATGCCTGCTTTCCTTGTTGACTGGACCAATTTAAAACCATTTCACATTCTTAAATCATTTATTAGTTGTACTGTTTTTCTCTCCCGCTTCACAGATATGTCTAGTGCAATATACAGATGGTGAGACTTTGAAGTTTTCAAGATGTTTATTTATAAAAGTTTTAAATCTGATTTTGCCACACAAATTCACTAATCCTCAATATAGTTCTTCAAAGGTGCAAATGAAAAGGGACAAAAAGAAGTCACTGAAATATTTATAAAGATGGGGAGAAAAAAAAATCAATGGTAAACAGCAGCTAATTGTAACCCCATTCCCATCCTCTCCTGCCAGCCTCAAGCCCAAAACCAATCTGATATTTCCTCTGTGGAAAATAAAATGGGAAACTCGTACATACTTGATAGATTAGACCCATGTACAGAACTCTTATGACAACAGTGATTAGGCATTTATTTATATATAATAAATCAATATCTTAAAAATCTGGGGAGCTTACTCTCGTCTGTATACAGGTACAGTTTTCATGAACTTTAAGTAAGAAAAAGAGCTGCCCTTTTTTCCGAAACAATGCACAAAAGTAAAATGATACTTATCCAACCCTTTAAGGAGATAAGAACACACTATAACAAACACTGAATTGTTTAGAATCATGTGTGTGTGTGTGTGTTTTTAATAAAAAACCTTCAAAACTAAATACCATCCCAAAGAGCTTTTGGCAGTGTTTTGGGGCCAGAGTAGCACCATCTCACACAGGCAGTGTGATACAGTATTATGAATGGAAAACCTTTCAGTAGTGGTGACAGAGGTGACTAGTTTATACACACACATACTCATCACAGATCAAATGCTGGAGTGGAAGGCGCTCAAGTTGTGCCTTGCTTTTGTGTGTGTGTGTTTGACTTTGGGGTCTTTTTGGTTTTGCTTTTTCTAGTTGTAGAATGATTCGAGGTGAGAAGGCCTCAGCTTATATGTCATTACTGCCAATACAGGACTTAAAACAGATAAACTAAGAAGTGAGGCTACAGATCAGTAGATATGCAGTCACTACCATTTTACAGAAAATCACCTCATCTATCCAGTTACCAACTGGTTCACATTCCATGATGTCTAGTGGAATTATAACCACATGTCTTTATCCAAATACCTATATCACTTGAGGATATGGAAAGATATGAGACTAAAATCCATGTCCTGCACCAGATAAAATGAACTAACTATTAGTTGCTTAACCTTGATATCCCCCTGTCTGTGAGTCTGTCAGGACGTATGAGTAGCTTGACATAAAAATTAGACCACACAGTTACTGGATTGGAAAGATCTCAAAGAGGAGAACTAGCTACTTGGAAATTAATCCAGCACTTTTCTTATCAGAAGGTGGCGTAAACTCTATGAAAATCTTCTTCAGCAATCACTTGGGTCGCATGATGTCAAAAGCTACAGGCAGAATGAAGAGGAGCTAATCAGTCACTGTTGCCAGTTCAGTCTAATTCTGATAGCAGGAACTCACCATAATGTGGTGGATATTGAAGTATGAAAGCTGGGATAGCCATGGTTGAGCCATGATCATGAGATGAACAACTTTCCTATAAAATAGGAGATTTAAGTCAGGAAAATTGGTGAAGTTTTCTCTTACAGAATGGAAGGGAATGCAAAATACTGATATAAGCAAAAATATTTGTGTCTCATATTACATCCTTAACTGGTTACTCAAAGATCACTCCAGCTTTTGCACATGCATAAAGCCTTAACAAGTTTATAAGACAGTAACTTCTGTCTTCTAAAGTAATCACTAGACACTCTTAATGCAGAAACCATTGCTTTCTCCTGAGGATACTCAGTACTATCAGTTATTTTTTGAAGTTGTCATTCAAACCAGATGTCATTCAAACAAGACTATTCATAGCTATTTATAATCTGTTTTTCCAATAGTAATGACTAGATTTCTTTTTCCTTTCTTCTTGCAGAAGGAGAAATGCTTCTAATAGCTAGATGTTACACAGAACAATAAGGCTTTAAAAGAGAAGTGGGAAGCCTAGTGAACTCAATGAGTTGTAACATTCTTTTTTACTATAGTTTTTTGTGGTTGAAGGAGAGAATATGTCTTCCTATTAATAAAATATATACAAAGAAATGGTATGAAGTAGATTAGCACTTTGCAGATAAAGTAACATTGTGCCTACTATGGGGTTAGTTTGCAATATGGATCTTAAAACACCAGGGTTAATATTCTGCTTGAGGCATTCTAAAGCATTTTGCATTTTTCTGCTCATAGTAAAATTTTTGGAAATGTGATCAACTAACATTGTGCAAGAGCCTGGTATCCATCTCTATTTCATTAGCTCTTACTCAGCTATATGGAATCTTTGACAGTTCTTTAGTCCTTGGTCAATGAAGACACCTGTAAGACAGAGTCAATTTTCTAGACCTAATGGTAGAACTAGCTTCTAAATCTTCTTCTATACCCTTAGAGTCTCCTCTCTCCTGTGGGAGTTTCATATAAGAAAGTACATTTCTGAATTCCATTTCAAGGAGCTGTTTCAATTCTTTTTCAGTGAACTTCTTGACAATTTCACCAATTCACTGATCCATCCTTCTCATGCAAACCTAGAAAATGCATGCAGTATATTCCCCTACGTGACAATGGTTGGACTTTGTTAACTTGTAAGTACGTTATAATTTAGAACTGATGAACAATTAACATTCTGTAACAACGTAAAGAAATTTGGCCTATGGGGTCCAGCTGCTAGCTGAATTCAATTGCTTCTACTTGAGCTTGGTATGTGGAATATTTAGTAGTCTTCAGCACAAAAATCTTTGTTCAGCCAGGAAATGTAAATATTTTCTTACTCTTTACAAGAGGAAAAGGTCAAGTTTTACTAAATTGTCGATATTACGTTTTTCAATATTAGAAATTTATCAAAAGCTCACATTTTTGTTATAAAAGGAGTATTCATTTATCCACAATAAATATATTTAGTAAGTGACTGTCTAGCATAATAATCCTCTTGCTTTTTACTTTTGTCACAGTGTATAGTGTTTCACAGTATGAACAGCAATAATGATCATGTGTTCATATGAGTAGATTCATTTTGGCAAGTCTTGTTAGTTGACAGGTATGTAATACACTTGCCTTGCGGCTTTGGGACCAGGTTTCAAATACGGCCTTCACTGAAGTGACTGAAAATCATTCAGATCTCATAACTGTATCAAGTGACAAGTAACGTGAATTCAGTCAGTATGTATATGGGACCTGATGTACACTAGCCAGTCAAAAATGCTTCCCTTTATTCAGTTGCACTGCTATCTCTGACCATCAGAAAGAAGACACTTAAGGCAAGAGATTAAGGCCAGCAACACAAATCTATCTTTCTAAATATATTCATATCTTTCCAACAAGACATTTATGTGCCCAGCAGCTGTTTCCTTGGCTTTTGTACTCTGTGTCCACTAAAGGAACTGAAGTCCCTCACATATACAATAAGGGCACTGTACTAATTGTCAACATTAACTGCCAAAAGCAGCAATTCTATCAAGTTGATGTTGACTCAGACATGAACTTGTCCTGATTGGGTTACTCTTTAACGCTGCTGGACACCTCTCACTGATACTGTTTTCACTGCTCACCAAAGAGTGCCAAATGTTGGCATCTCATTCATGCTTGTCATTGCCATGATATCACACATTATCCTCTAAGAGGAAACAGGATTTCACCAATAGTCCTTATTATATCACATACAAAGAACATGTCAGTCAGTCATGTGAAGTCATGGTCAGAGAAGGAAAATGGAAATTATGTCCAACAGCCAATGGTCCTGCTGGCTCTAGGTAAGCTATTTAATTCCCTTTTTTTTGTCCCAACTTTATCCAATATAAAATAACCTTAATAATAATAATAATAGTTAAATGTTTGCTGGACACTTTGAGAGATACAGCTTGTTTAGAATGCTTTTATCCATGGGCACAACGTACAATATATGCAAGTATTAAATTATTAGCAATTATGTTTATTTTATTATAAGTAGCTCAAACCCCAATTTCTTCCCAAAAATGTTTTCATGTAAGTAAGAAAGTATCCATACAGAGGATGGTCTTCCAACTTTGATACACTTAGAAAAGAAACTCAATGTATTTTCGCTTCCTAACATGTTTAGGGGACATGGTTAGTAGCATGGATGGGGCATATTGCTCCTAGTTGTAACATGGCCATACCAACAGTGGCAGAGGAGATTGAAATGGATGGAGGGAGAGCTCCCATTACACTCACAAAGAAGAAAGAAGCCGTGGGCAGGGGAGAAGGGCTGTTCTCAGACTTGTATTCCCCTCTCCTTCATTCCCTTACTTTAAAGCTTCCTTACTCAAATGGTATATTCCTTTTTTTAACGCAGCTCTGACCTCTGAGGTTTTCAAGCCTTTCTCAGTCCTGCCACTTCTATCTCTTTTCTATTTATTACACATATTATTTCTTTTTTTTTACACCCATGTATCAGTTTGCATATTTATAAACTAAATCCTTCAAGATGTTTTCTTCCCTTCCTCCACCTCAACTATCTATGAATTCACTGAATCCCAGGAAACATGGCTGAAGGGACCTCATGAGGGCAGGGACTCCATCGCTCTGCCCAAGACTTTCCACTTTATCTCGTATTATGTCAATGCTCTCTGTGCTGTTTGCAGCTCCTTCCAATTCATTATCATATGCTGATGGGTGTCAGTTACACACTGGAAGTAGCCACGACATTCGAGGGGATGCTATTTTTATTCCCCCTTACCTTTTAGGCAGTCTCCTCCACATTCAAAATCACAATTCCAGCTATTCCTTGACACATAGACCAAAGTTTCTTAATAAACAACTATATAATCTGTTTATATAATAAATCATGTAGTATGATTACACTTGAAGATTACTAAGTTGTTGGGGTTGGTATCATGGACATCACTGTTAGTAACATGACTACCATATCCTTTGGACCAATTCTAGATAAACCAGATTTTCTTCAGAGCAAGCTACACAGAAGAGGAAAAAAATTACTGTCAAGTGAAAATACACTGTAGCACAGTCACCCACTTTCCATGCTGTGTAGTTCAAGCCACAATTTTGGGAAACTGTAGGATGTCTATTCCTCGTGTTGATAGCTTTCATGTAAGCACATAAGAACTGTATGTGTTCATTGCTACCTGTAAAAAGTCTCTTTTAAATTACTTCTAATAGTCCTGTGTCTTTATTGCTCTAAAATCACGGCAATAAGCATTACAGAATCGTCCTGTGCTTCCACAAGATTCAGTAATGTTAATGAATGCCTGCAAAACACTTCAGTCCAGAACCTCAACCATAATAAGTAGGGGGAGTTCACTGAAAGCCAGTGGCATTATTTACAACAGCTGAAGATCTGGGTTTTTGTGCCAGTGTAATGATCTTGTTCTTTAAAGCCAACTACTATACCAACAAACACAATAAATATGAATTACAATCGTAGCAGTATGAATAGGAACACACCATAATTTTTAATGTTGAATTATAACTGAGTAGGCAGATAGAAAATACTAGGTATTCATGTGTCTCAGAAGTTTGTTTAAACTGTGAAGAGTATGAATCTCTAATTGGTATTATTTCTATTGTATACAGAACTGAATTCATACTGTTGGTGGCATCTGCCTTGAAGCTTCTTTATCAGAATTGTTCTGTGTAGCAGCTTGCCCATAAAAGATCCTCTACTTACAAGTTTGAGCTGTACAACTCTACTTCATAATTCGAAAACTACTTTGTAGAGCAATTAATTTAGCTAAATGTCTTGTGAGCTATCTATCTTTAAAAGTTCAACATACGTTCAAATGTTAGAACAAATATACTGCAACTTGTCATGGCATCTGCATTAGTAAACAAGGTGTTTGAGAGAGGCCTTTGATTCCGATGGTGGGTGGAATCTAGGAAAAGGTGCAAAGAAATGTAACTTGGGGCATTTTCTTTGTTCTTTATCTTTTGCAGATTTTACACCTCTGATATGATAAATCAATAATTAGAATAATTGAACAGCTCAAGCGCAGATTTATACATGAAAGTTTCCCAAAGATTTAATGCCCATTTTTTTATTACCAGAAGTCCATTTCAATAACAGGCCACTTAAAAAAAATGAATACCACTTAAATCAAGAATCAATTAGAAACATTAGTAAAAAAAAGCCCTGTTAACTTCCATTAGACCCTAAATGAGCTTTTTAATCTCCATTAACCATGCAGTTGTTAATCATTGTTTTTATCAAGACTGTAAAAAACAGGGACTTTAATTTCTCTCAAATAAATTAAAAATTCCCTTTGTTAACAAACTACAAGCAAAACTGACCTTCCAAATGAGGAAGTCATGTATTCAGTCACTTGTTGTTCATGGACTGAGGGAAACATTGGTGGAAACCAGAGTAAGCAAATTGGTAATTAGTGTAACATCATCTTCTGTGATCTTCTGAAAACTCAAATCACAAAGGTATTCAAAAAGTTCTGACTCAGGATTGGGGCCTAAGGAATGTAGAAAATCACCCTACAGTTTTGTAGCAGTATTTTTATTTTTCATAAGAGATAGCTAAAGCTTTGGGAACTGCATGGTGCCTTCCTGATTCTGCCCTGTACTCTTTCTTGAAATAATGGATCTGTGAACTCACCAGAGACAACTTGCACTGGCTGTTGTACATTGGCCACTGCCCACAGACCTCAGAAGTGGGGAGAAGGTTGCTGGATTTTTAGGCAGGTTAAGAAACCCTCCCAAAACCTTCCTCTTGTGAGACTGATGTCACCTATCCTAATCCTATTTTCTTTTAAGTGTTCCTATTTATGGTTGGCATTATTTGCACCAAATATATAAAACTGTGATGGGTATAGCAGGCAACGAATTAAACCTTTTTTAACATTTCCTGCATTCATTTTCTGTCTCTGTGATAGAAGATCTGTATCACCCACTGTGACGTTGGCAGGCTGAGAAGTAGGTAGGTGGGAATGAAAATACCTTGCGGGCTTGGGCAGCGCAAAGGGTCATAGTGCTGCTCTGTGTTAAGTTTCTATGCAGAAAACAATTCAATTTTCAGCTTAATGTCCAATCTTTTACAACACTCACCTAAGCCTGGCCTTTAAGGCTCCCTGATTACCGCCTGCAGCAGGTTCACAACAAAATAACTGTTTAGGCCAGATGTGAAAATTTCCCCTTTAAAAAGCAGAGGTGGAAATTGTGAACCTTCCCTCTGGATCAAATGTTCATACACTCATGAAAACATCAGGCATTTTCTTATTGCTTGGCTTACAAATGTTCTCTCACACACACACAAAAGAACGGGTACATTGCACAACTGCATCATAGGGAGCCTGGGGACAGCAGAGCCATGCATTCAAGAATTACCTAGGGGCTCTTCAAGACAGGCCACTGGAGGCGGAGGTGACACAACAGATTCAGAGAAAGTGGAGGAGTGCTGGCTGAATTGATTCTTATGCATTCTTTGTAGTTAGTAATACCCACATATTGGCATTGACATGAGTTTCAGGGACAGAAGGGTTGAGATGCAACATGGCATTCATAACGAAGGCTGATAGAAGCAAAATGGGAACAATAATAAATGGGACATCATTAAATATTATTATGAGATAAAGTTAAACTTGCTAAAGAGGAAAAAAATCTCCTAAGAACTATATTTCAAAGACTGACATTTCATTGCTTGTCACATTCCAGCAACAACTGAGAATTGAATGAAGACTTGCAGTCTAAGAAGACCAGGCAGCAGAATATTATGCTTCACTTTTTAATGCGTTAATGAATTTAGTGTGTGCTGAAGGTAGGAGCTGATAAAGCAAGCAGGGGCTATGCAACCTTCAGTCAAACGCTCTCTGTTTCTGAACTGCCAGAGCCCTTCTCAGATGCTCCTGGTCTCTTTGGCAAAGAACGTGGGTATGTGTAGCTGTGCTCAGGAAGGACCAGCTTATTTCTCTGGGGTGCTTACTCTAGACAGAACAGAGATCTTCACCTAAGAAATGAAAGCTCATAACACCGATAACCTGAGCCATCTAGACCCTATTGTAATTTTTAATTTTTTTTATGAGCTCATAAAAGACTTAAGGCTTAATCTTTCAGCCATAGTGAAGACTGGGGGGCAAGGAGGGAGGTTGTGATAAATATAGCAAAACAAATAGAGTTTCACTTTCCTGGAGGAATAAGGAATTATGAAAATCCCTGCAAAGATTCCACATTCTCCATAGAGTATGCGACACAGAAGTTTTTGGAACACAGACATGTTTGTAGAAGTATTGCTACGCAAGTACTAAGCCATTCAGTGACTAAGCCCAAACCTAGAGCTGATTTGCCACACACACTAGAGCTACCCACTGCCTACGTTTATTCCAGTGCAGTCTATTTGAACTACAAAGTCTTCCTTAACTTTCCTCCAATTTCTTACTACTGCAAACTCAATCAATCACCATTTAATACTTGAAGCATACTCTGACCAGCCCCTTCCTTCCCTTCTGTGACCTATCCCTGCTATAAGCTTTGGTTAAGTTTTCCCAGGTACGACGGGCAGCTGGTCTTTCAGCCATCCTTGTTCACATAAAGTTTCCAATAGCTGCTATATCTCAAGGTAGAGAGTGTGTCTATGAATACAGTATTCTCAAAGTATTGTTCAAGGCTTTGCTAAGATACTAGTGGTCCTTCCTTAAGTTGTGCTATGCTTTAGTAATACTCTAAGCGCCCTCTTAACTTAACCCAGCTTGATGCAGCTGTTTGTGGTTCAGATTTAGCTGCTCCTAGGAAAACAGCTAAGAAGAAGCCCCCTTCAGTAGCCTGAAGGGTGGAAAAAGCACTTACATATCACCACTTCTTTTTGATATGCCTTGTTGGTGTTATTTTCCACACCTTGCTATGTTGTGATGTTCTGTTGTGATTGTTTGGCTTCTGCAAGCTGGATGTTATCAAGTACATTCAGCATTCCCTGTCCTAACTGAGTTTATTGTGATTTAAATGCTAATATAATGAGTCCTGTATGAAACAGAGGTTGCCTGGTACCTGGGCAATCCTGTACTAGTAAGGTGCTAGGATCTCTCCTCCCCTTGTATCTGCCTTTCATTAGCCTAAATAGAAACAAGCTTTATGCTACTTCTTTTCAGTAGCAGGGTGACCTATTTAGTCTTCTACTGAGGACAACTGAAAGTTTTCAGCTGTTTGCTAACTGGCCATTAATATTCAGGAGATGTCATGCTATCTCACAGAGACATTGCCAGTTTGGAATAGGACACTGTTCAGTCTAATTTGGTAGCAGTTTTCTGTGCTCCTTTCTTCAACGTGATTCAATTCACTGTTAGCTTGCACTCAACTGCAGCTATTTGTACTTGTGCAAAAAATGGGTGGGGGCAAAAAGTGGGGGTTGGGATGGTACGAATTCATATAAACTTTCTGCTGAGTTAAACAAATGTGCAAGCAAGGAGGCAAAAGTAAGTAGATCCTTACATCTTCCTAGGGAAAGACCCTGGGAAGCTAAAGCCAGGGGAGTACAGAGAAAGCTATTGGCCCTGGGAAAGCCTGGTATTGGGTTTTTCAGCTCTGTCTCCAGAAATCTTTTGGAACCAATATCTGAAAATGAGGCTGTTCATATAAAATGTCAGAAAATCAGAGTTACGATGTTGTGGAAACAAAATGGGGATCTTTATTGCAAACCTCTGTTCTTGGTGCAATAGTGCCAAGAAAATAACTACTCTTATAGGTCCAATTGAAATGTTTTCTTTTTATATTTGTATTTTATTTTGTACCTTACACAGCTCAGTCTTCTATGACTTTCTACAATTCATCTAAAATACATCTGTGAGTTAGTTAGCATAACTCTGTCCTTCAATGTGCAGTATTTGCACTGACTGCAGTATGCATCCAGCTTGGGTGAATCGTCCTTTTGGAGAAGCAAACTCCTCACTGTCCAAATAGGCAACTGCACCCAAAAGCTGCAGGCCAAATACAGCCTAACATAAAAAGGCAATTATTCCCAGTTTTCTAATACCCTGATTTTATGGTGCCAAAGGTAATGAGGTGGTGCAGCCCAGCTGGCTGGTTTTGGTGATGAAGGTCTCGTACTTGGAAAGTACCAACTTTTCAGAGTCTCTTTACGAACAATGATTCCCAGACATTTACCTGTCATGACAGCTGCTTGAAAAGTTTTCCTCTTTTTTTAAGAAAAAAATCTCAAATCCAAGTAAATTATTTTCTTTTTAATTTCAAACAAAATATAAAAATATGTCCTTTTTCCCTGCCCCTTCTCTCTTCTCTCTGCCTCTCCTTTGGAGAAAAAAAAATGACAGAAGAAAATAGTATCTAAACAGGGAGACATGATTGAAAAGTCACTTTAAGAAAGAATCTTTACCTGTTTGCAAAGAATCATTTTTGATAAACTGCAAACTTTTTAAAAGGAAACTATGGTGACCACTTATTTTTTCCCCGTGAAACAAAAGAAAACTGTTTTACCTCCAGTTCCAGCACTGGACTGTGCCAAAACTGTTTAGCCCACTAACAGCTTCAGCAATTCACCATGGGTTTTCTCTTTGCTGAGGCGAATTTTCTTTCTTATTCATCAATTATTTCCTATTTTCCTGCCAAAATAAAAAAGTCAAATGCATTTTAAAACAAAAAGATCAGACATTCTTGCTTAGACTGACTTTTGACAAGCAATATGTTTGTTCTGGTTTTTGTGAGACAAAGTTAGAGAGAAGTGGGTACTTGACTAGGGCTTATGTAAATGTCTGGTGAAGTCAAACAGCAGTATTCTAGCACACTTGCACTTGTCCAAGCCTCTTAGGCTTTGCAAAATAAAAATACATATAGTGAAAACCAATCTTAATATACAAAAGGAAGAATTCACTTACTGTGCTCAAGATACATTCAAATGATGAGAAAGACACCTCCAGACACCTTCCTCACCTTTCATACCTGCCCTTCTAAAACAGTCTTTACTGAATCAATGGTCTCTACGTAGCTGCTGCATGCTTTGAATGACAGAAGTACAATGTCTTATAAAGTTATAATCAGGCTAGATCTCACTAATCTGGGTTATAGCTCAACTGTGAAGGCTCTTTTGAGTAAAATAATTTATTTATTAATGAGATTCAGCCCAATCTCACTGATAAAAATTACTTTAAAAGATGTCCCTTTGCTGTTATTCAAATGAATGGGAGAAAACGGTGGGTGTTTTAAGAACTGTCTTCCTGTCATATCAGGATAGATCTCATTAGTGAAGGGAATGATTTTACCAGGAAAAAGCTTCTACAATGAGAAAACATAACCTACCATAGATGAGCAAAATCCAAGTCAATTAGGCTAAAAAAAAAAAAAACCTTAAAAAATCATCTCACTTCTCTCATTCATTTTAATAACAGGAGAAAGGACATTTCCCTCTCAAAAAAAAAAAAAATTGTTCTTTTTTTAAGTTGAACTGGACTGGATCTCATTAATATAGGAACTATTTTACTTAAAAGAGCTTCCAGTATTAATCTACTGTTCAACCTAGATTAATCAAATCAGACATGATTGGGGGGGAAGGAATAACTCAGAAGTATTATATCTGTTCCTAAAGCATTACATTTTACTTAAGAAATAGGCATGAGGGGATTAGAATCCACAGATATTTTTAAAGTAGTTGGGATACATTTGCCCAGGTAAACCTATAAACCAATGCCTGGAACCTCAGCTAGATGCGGTCAACCGCAAGTGATTGACGAAAAGGCAATTCAAACAGTTTACATGCACTGAGGGACCCCCTTGATTCTACAATAGCCTCATTGTAATTATCCTTTTCCTCAGATGATTAGCAGGGAGGGCTAGAAGAGCCATAGACTCTTTAGCCATTCTTGTTTCCTGTTACTATCAAAAGAAAGACAGTTTCAGCTGGGTCCTGGACCAGAGTCAACGTGAGCGTCTGTGCCTTTTCTCTTTCGCTGTCACCCTTTATTGGGTTGTGAGACTCTTAACATCTAAAATCTTGTAATCAGATCTCTCAATTAGTATTGCTCTGAATGCAAAAGACAGTGTTGATAAGGAAAGGTCATATGGTGAAGGAGTGGACATGGTGATCTTCATCTGTAAAGCGGTCCCAGAAAAGAGGAGAGGTTGGGAGGATGTGCTGCAGATGCACAGAGCAGAGACCTAGCCAGACAGGAGCAGGAGCCTGGAGAAAACCTCACAGCCAGCTCCTGAAATTACCCAAGCCTGATAATGTGTATTTGAACAGAAACTAAGCATAAGAGTCTGTGTGTCTTTCATGGACTATGATTGTTACTGCAGTATTAAAAAAACAACAGCAACTGCTAGATCACAATGATAGACTTGTACAATGTCTCTGGTTTCCTACCACAGGGTTTTTCTAATATTTTGATGCCTTTATTTTTCTTTCATAGCACTCTTCCACGAAGTAATATAACCAGCTGCAGATACTTATCCAAGCTGCAAACACAAACCTAGACAGGAATCAGCTTTTGATTTAAATAACCCTAAATTAATTTGAATCATTGTAAGACTACACACACCTGTGCCTACGGATGCCTTTTGCTGTGTTCTGGCCCTGGAACTTTTGCAGTGATTTCTCAGATTCACTGCAGCAGCAGCTGCAAACAGAGATCTGGAAAGCTTGATATGTGAGTGTGTCTTCACCAGAACCCGTTTTGGGAGAGAGGTGTTTTAGGATTCATTTTCCCATTATCACTACATAGCAAATATTAATGTAATAAACATTCATGTTATTTTCAGCATGATTAAAATAATTCCTGATCAGCAGTTGACTGAACTTACTTGGGATTTAGTACAAGCTAATTGCAAGGAAAGAAAGAAAGTGGAAAAAATAGATTTTCTGTAAGGCTTGTTTTAATTTTTTTCCATTCAAAAAGACTGCCAGATTCTTTGACATATCCACAGGCTGGAATTTCAGGACACTTTAACATATATACACTGCTCATGGATTTACAATCGCAAATGACCTCTGTAACATACTTTACAATAGTTAAGGTTATATTTATTACATCTCTTTCACATAGAAACACACATGCAAGCACACAAAACCACACCTGCTCACACATATATGAAAATCCATAGTGACCTTTTTCTTTTGTTAAAACACTTAGAGGTGGGATGGCCTTCCATCATTCACATTTTGATATATTCTGAACATGTTAAAACAAATCTGTCCATGTCAAAAAAGTGCATGCCATGGAGTTTATCTTTCCAGATGAGAAAGCTGCTCTGAGGACTGATTGCAGCTATCTGAAATAAAAACACTGTAGGTGTATCCCACATTAAATGTTCAGCTTGAAGCTAGCAGTTAAGCATGTCACATTATTACATGCATAATAATATGATGAGCTGAAATGACAGAATACCAGCTTCCCACCAAAAATTAAAGCAACAAACACTAATTTCTTCCAAGGACAGCAACTATCACTTTGCACAGTGGCTTTGGGAAGTGAAAGCATGTGGTACACTGGCAAAATGACATACCAATAAAAATATATGAGAACCCAGCTGGCTGGAGAATGGAGCTGCTTCTTTGGTGTTCTCAAGTGCTACCAGAGCAAGCAAGCTATCTGAAATACCACATCACGGTTAAAGAACACACCAAGTTTTAAATAGTACAGCAAATATAAAGGGTAAGTAAAAATGGCAAAATCTGTTTGAAAAAGTTAGTTTCAGCTCCTTTCACTGAAATCAAATTTAATGCATGCTTGATTGGGTCTTGATATTTACTGAAGAACAACCAGATATGTTTGATGCATTAGAAGATGACCATTTTGGGAATCTTAGCATTCATTCCTTCCATGAAAGATTTTGGATCTTTTTCACACTCACGTGTAAGACCTCACAAGGTTTATCAAGATTAAAAAAGATACACTTTAATTAGGTAATATTTTATCTATGTTACAACTTCCCCCTGGTCATGTCTAACAGAGGTTCTATTTACAATCTTGCCAAATACCAAAGAAAAAAATCAACAGAACATAAATTTACTTTTCAAAAAGATGTCACTTGGATAAAATTTACATTTGAAAGTCTAAATTTGCATTTCACTCTATCCCCCCAAATATCAACTTATTAAAAAAAGTAGTTTCCATGAGATCTTGTGGAAGCAAAACTTTTCTTTTTTCTTTTTTTTATTTTCAGAATGTTTTAAACACTTCTGCTAGTGCATATTTTGTATCATTTTGCTGCATTACATCCTAATTTTAGTTACACAGGACTGCAAATGAATAAGTTGGTTTTTATCCTGAAGTAGCAGTGGGTCATTGTTTGTAAACAAGAAATCCCGCAAAGGAAACACATCCTTACTAAAAGCTGAAAACAACCAGATCTCATTAAAAAAATTAGTCACCTATCAGGGGTCTTTCTACATCACATACATGAGTGTTAACTGGAGTAAAAGGACAAAAAATCAGCATAAACTTGCTCTAGTACATAGTTGTAGTACTTAATGCTGTTTCTCAAGGGTGAATCTCAGACATTACAGTCCTGTCACATTGCCCTTTGGACTTCAGCCTGTGGCTACTAGAGGTGATACTTTCAGGAAAGGATCTGCTCTCCAGAAAAGGATAGAGAATACTCCAGGGCCATTGAAATCTGAGTAAAAGAGGGCAGCAGAATGTTTTCTGTATTCCTAAGAAACTTCTGATATGCATTAGCTTCTTAGGTGATGTGCCATGTTGTCTGTGTATATCCATCGCTTGTGCAAGAAATTAGATAGCTATTGTTACAAAATAATGTATTATATGATGGTTTTGGCACTTCACAGGTCACATAGAAATGAGAAAACACTCCTGTATTTTGCTCATTAGTGTTTTATTTTGCTTACAGCAAACTTAAAAAAACAAATGCCATTGTATGATGTCTTGCGTTTTTGCAACAACTAAAACACACTGTAACCAGCATTCAACCAGAAGATCAAGCGGACAGCCCACATGCTACTTTATTGCTCTCAGAAAAGTGCCCTTCCATATGCCAAACTGCTTTGCTCTCTGCTGTGGCCCCCTAGGTCACCAGAATCCCATTTTCATCTCATACATCCCTGATTTAAAGCACTGAAAAACTGACGTGTCTGGTTTCTGGCAAACCACAGGGAAAAAAAAAGTTCCAACCTCAAGCATTTCCTTGGAAAATACTATGCCAAAGATCAGTCTCTGACAGCAGCAGCACTGCAGCTTACACTACTTTTTCCCCGGCAAAGAGGTGCTGTCATGTAGCAGAATTCTGCACTACTCAGAAAGTTATGGGCTAGAGTGCTCACCCTGGCTATGTTTGTATTGCTGTTAGGTCACTCACAGGTGTTGCCCAAGTGAGGGTACCCCAGCCTGGGGCATTGTATAAACGCCTACTGCACAGCCAAACCACCCTAGAGGTAAGCACAGTGCAAAGTGGCACACTGATGTGCTTGCCAGCACAATACCATTTTTTAAGTCCCGGCAGTGTTCCTCTACCACTCCTTCTTGTGAGACTGTTTTCTCCTACTCTTTCTCCTTTTCTGTTCAGAGAGCAGTCATGAACAGCCACAGCCTCCACAGAGGCTTCTCTGCAAAGCACCTCCCTGAACATTTTATGCCCTAGGACAGGAGTTGCTTTCCTTCTCTAAGTTGTCGTGAACACTTTGGCAGACTCCGGCCATGCTAGACAGGGTGCGTCAGAGCACAGTTTGTCCAGAATACACTTGACAGCAACACGGGCACCAGTGCAAGGCCAGGAGCTTCCAGCATTCCCCTCCTCCCTGTTGTACACTGGGGGGATAGTCCAGAGGGATTGCCAAGGGGAAAACAGCTTGACTGTTTGGTAAGCTGGTCTCACAGCTGCTGCCAGAGGAACTGTAAAGAGAGAAATGGGCAGAGCCATTTTATCCTCACTGGCTCATACTTCGATTTGTGGCTTCCCAGATGGATTGCTACATTCTGCACTAGTTTTCAACTTCTAGGAGCTCTCTAGATGCAGCTTAATGCACACCTCTCTGCAGTAACCTCATTTTTAATGTAATCAGGGCAAGGGTAACTGCAGTGAAGTTCACACATAACAGAAATGCCTGCACCTATTCTAAATGCAAGTGGAAAAAATAACTTGACGAGGGCTGCTATCCAAACCAACAACAGCTGCCCATGCTCAAGTAAGGCTTGTAAATCAGGAACATTTCTTCTTGTTTCAGCCTCATCTTATCTTAAAATATAGATTATTCTTTGTCTTGATGCATCAAGCTCAGCCTGAGATTTCTGCCTGGACTGTTCTAGCTGTCTTCTTGAACTTCTGCAGGTGTTTTGTAAACCATGCTGACCTGCAGGGCTAAAGATAGGGAAGATCCAATCACTTATGTCTTTCTCTCTACGTAAATAAGCCGGGACATACACTTTACCTTCTTCCTCCTATCCCTACTCATTTGCAATGTCTGGAGCCTCCATTAAATGTCTCATCATTTCCATATGGATGATACTATGCAGAATTGAGTGCAGTACTGAAAAATTAAACTGTCACAGAGAAAAGACAAAATTGTGAGAGAGGAGGAAAAAAAACAAACTCAGGGCTATAAACAGCGGTCTCTGGTCTCAAGCATATAAAAGGGCAACTTCTTTTCCCTTCCTCAGGATATGAGAACATTGCTTCCATTCGAGTATTCAGCGCATGTAGCAGTCCAAATGATGGAGTTGACCAGGCGATTCCTGCCCTCACTGACTCCAACATAAATCTGGATTTGTGTCCTGGAAGGGACTGCTGTGAATTTGTGCTGGGAAAACTAAGAATAGAGTTTGAACCACTGCCATAAGAAGCAGCAAAGAACCAAACAGAACATTATTAAAATGTCAGAGTTCATTTCTGGTCTTAATAGCTATGTACAACACCCCTGCTCCTTCGCAAAAAGGAGCTGGAAGGTCACTGTCATTTCTGGTCTTGAAGACACGTGTCACTCATTTCCAGCCTCTTCTGATATTTGACAGTATGGACCTGCCTGAAGCACAGCAAGAATAAAGGATGACACAGCTCACTGAGCAAAATTTCATTAACAATTTTCCTCCTACTCAAATAAGAGCTCACCCCTGACCCTAAAATGTAGAGTTTGCTACAGAAGAGGCACTTGTGAGGGTTTCAGTTAATGCAATCCAGTCTTTGACAAAGTCAGGTCTCTGTCTTGGAGGAATGCTTGAATTGATAACAATCTTTGATAAAATGCTGCATAATCTGTAAGAGAGAAATGGGCAGCTTCAGCAGAGGAGGTCACGTTTTTCATTGCCTGGTCTGATCTGAGTTTATTGCACCAAGTGAAACTAGAAACTTAGATTCTCAGTGAAAACCACTGCATGTCTATCAGCTATATTTGTGTGTTCATACTCATGTCGTAATTAATTGTTTACTCACACTTTGCAGATTATATGCCATATTAGATGCAGTGTGCCCAGGTGGCCAAGAAGGCCAACGGCATCCTGGCCTGTATCAGGAATGGTGTGGCCAGCAGGAGTAGGGAGGTGACCGTGCCCCTGTACTCGGCACTGGTGAGGCCGCACCTCGAATACTGTGTTCAGTTTTGGGCCCCTCACTACAAGAAGGACATGGAGGTGCTGGAGCGTGTCCAGAGGAGGGCAACGAAGCTGGTGAAGGGCCTGGAGCACAAGTCTTATGAGGAGCGGCTGAGGGAACTGGGGTTGTTTAGCCCGGAGAAGAGGAGGCTGAGGGGAGACCTCATCGCGCTCTACAACTACCTGAAAGGAGGTTGTAGCGAGGTAGGGGTTGGTCTATTCTGTCAAGTAACTAGCGATAGGACAAGAGGAAATGGCCTCAAGTTGCGCCAAGGGAGGTTTAGATTGAACATTAGGAAAAATTTCTTTACTGAAAGAGTGGTCAGGCCTTGGAACAGGCTGCCCAGGGAAGTGGTGGAGTCACCATCCCTGGAGGTATTTAAAAGACGTGTAGATGAGGCCCTTAGGGACATGGTGTAGTGGGCATGGTGGTGTTGGGTTGACGGTTGGACACGATGATCTTAGAGGTCTTTTCCAACCTGTATGATTCTATGATTCTATGATTCTATGATTACATTTCAGCAAAACAGGAAATTCGATGAACAGTTTAATTACTAGCTTGCCCAGGATATTCTGTGTGGCAGTAAACCACTGATATTTTTCTTTTCACTGCAGTATGACCTCTTCAAATGTTACATTTGGGACCTATATTACCACATGGTACGGATTTTGCCTCATGACAAGCAATGTTGTTCAGGTCAAGCAGCTTCTAGATTCATCAAAATGTTTTCTATTTTAAGAACAACAGTATAGGACTGTATATATAGCCTAATGCATTATGTGTTATCATAACACATGATATGATGATTGGGGTTTTACATTCTTATTAAAGACATAACATAAAGTTTCAATTGGGTGAAATCATGCCAGTTGCCCAAAAACATAAAAATTAGCTTGAAACAAATCTCCCATCCTTAACATTTCCACATTTGGAACTAGTTGCAATAGTAATGTCTTCTATTCCACCTGCCCAGGCACAAATTAAGATGATCTTCAAACAATGATGAGACAAAGAATGTTGTACCAGCAGAGACTGCACTTCTATAGAGTAAAGTATGTCCAGAAGAGAGAGTCCTGTCGTAGTAACTTTAGAGTTTACACTCTGGTCTGTAAAAAAATATTCATTTTCTGCATTGCTCTAACCTGTCCTATAGAAACACTTGGGGCAGGAAGGGATGATATCAAATGTTTGTGGAGACAAAAAGAAAGAGAAAGCTTAATATGACTTTAATATTTGGTTTAAATTTAAAATACAGTCTCAAGACAGTTGTGGTGTGGGAGTATGGTCATTTTAAGTAAGCAGTGTCTTATGTTGTTCTCATTTGTAATGTTCCTAGAAACTGAGAGGAGAGCGCTGTGACTGATAAATAATCAATATCTGCAAGACCATATAAATAAAGCAGAATATTAAGATGAAAGAACTCAAGAATCCAAAGAGATTTTGAGACAATTCCCAAACAATTAGATATTTCCTTTGTGGACAGACCTTTTTCAAAAATCCATCATCTTCTTTCTAAGTAATACTTAGAGTTAGTAAGAACTGCTCCAACAGCAAGCAACTGAAAGAATATGACACAAGGTTTAGTTTAGTTTTTCTTATTATTATTTCTGAATATTAAAGAGTAGGGATATTAATTTAATTTTAAATTTCTATCCTTCCAGTGACGAATATATTAATGCAAACAGCTGCATCAGAGTCCTAAAGTATGAGATAAGTCTGTATGGGGGAGACCTGTTCAATGTGGGCGACCTGTCTCCCAAATTCAGTTCTCATACTTCATCTTTTAATGTATTCACAACGCCTTTGCAATTCACACCCTCTGATCTTCTCTTGTATAAATCGTATTGGCCCTGCTTATTCCTCTGGTAGCTTTATACTTGTACCTGCTATGAGGTACCCAGAAATGAGACAACAGTGCATCGTCACATTTTATCACCTCGACACACTGCACAAGGCTTGCACTTTGGATTAAAACATAGCTTTATAAGTGCAAAAGCCAACAGCTGAGGGGCTTACATTTCTCTTACCCCCAGTAAATAAGGCTTAGGAAAGCTTTGAACTCCACAGAGACACACAAAGAATGTAAAGGAACAGTTCACATTATGAGAAACAGATCTCTGAAAAGTTACAAAAATTGTATCCATATAGCTACACCAGGTCTCTTTTTTCCCTTAAATGATATTTTACAGAGAATATCGAATTCTTCAGTTTCCCTTAGTTTTTAACTAAATGTCTATGGTGTTAAAAAAGAGGTCAAATATTTTCAATCATCAGGCTTAATTTGGTATTTAAAGATAGAAAGGGAGCATTTATAGTTCTTTTAATTTAGCCTAAAAAGTTAAATCTGCAGCTCTGAATACGAGTAATATTCTCCAAAATTTCCAAGGTAACTGCAGCTGTGTTCCTCTGGTTGCTGGTCACTTACTCTTTGTTTCTGACCAGAAGGTTCATAATCAACTTCTCAGAGTCTGTCTACAGCCTCCTGTATAGATTTACTGCTCCACCATAGCCTGTAACTTCGATGCTCATAGCATTTAGTGAGGTTATTAAACTGTAGAACCGGCCGTTAATTGCGTTAGCCAGCAAATGAGAGATCTTTGGAAGAGTGACTGAGAAAATGCACCAGCTGACAAAGAATTTGGATCCAGAAAACTCCTATAGGACTCCATGCCTCCCATAATGTCCTCTGTGTTTTTTCTCCTATTTACTGTGCTTTTTTAAGCTTATTGTTTACCTGAGAAGAAAATTCAGTCAGAACCATGAAATACAAGTAATCATCAATATTTGCCAATAACCAAAGGGTAGTAAATAAGGTATAAGCCATAGAATATCAGCTACTAAATGCCTGGAGAGTGGCCAGTCTGGCTGGAAGTATGTATTCCTTTTTTCCCCTGCTGTCATTTATGTCAGTCTTGAATAGATTCTGTTTCACTATGCAGTGGATTACACCCAAAGCTTATGGATATGAATATGGGTTGCTTGCTTTGCTCTCTCTGATCATGCTCCAGTGGTATTAACACTTGGGGTCAATCTGGATTATCCCATGTTTAAAAGATGGCAATTAAACACTTCAATTCTTAATTTCTGATAATTTCTTCTTGCTTATAAGAAGAGCTAAAGCAATTGCTCACACAGACTTACTTTGCCAATTTCTTGTTGCTGGTGGTCTGGGTAGTGGTAAAGGGAAAAAGAAAGAAGACTCTTGCACAAGTACTCTCCCTCGGATGGGGCAACTGATCTGAACAAGTTGCAAGGAACCTAAAGGTCGAATGGGTGACTTCACTCTTTAGAGACATTTTCTTCTCCTATGTTGAGACTCAGTAGTCAAAATTAGCTAAGATGCATCCCTAAAGCAAAGTCTGGAGTTCAAATTTTACCAGTTGTGTGTTCAGGAAAGAGTCTGGTTTGTCATCGCAGGAGGTAAGGGTGGCTGCATGTGAGACCATCTGGGATTCCACCGAGTGAGAAGGAACTTGGGACCCACTTCCAAGCTGGAAGAAAACCACAAAGAAAAGCAGAAGGCTATCTTTAGCACGCCAAGTACATTAGATGAAAAGATGAGATCATCCTATAGGTAAAGGAGACTTTCCCCTAAAATATATGTCTCTGATGTCATGAAGTAGCTGGTGTGAAAACTTGCTCGACAAGTAGTAGCTCAGATATTTTAGCTCACTATTTATTTTTATCCTCAGTATGTTAACTAGGAAGACAGTGTCAGAACTACATGAAATGAAGGCACTTTGAGTAAGAAAAAACATTTCAAACAAGTTTAGAAATTGTTATGAGAAAGACTCTATTTTAAATATTGCTAAATCTTCTTTCTAAAGGCACTGTTTTAGAACTTGAACAGGTCTAATCAGAACTGAACAGGCAGCTTCAAGAGCCCTGAAAAAGTGAGCAAAGGGCAAATGAAAGCACAATGTTTGCTTAGACTCACTGCGTGTGCTCTTTTCTAGGGCTGGGCTATGAATTCCAAGCTTGACCGTAGTTTTCTGTCTGCTTTTTTGAAGGTGGGAATTTTTATCTGTAGAAATGACTTCACAATATAACTATGTGGTATGGAGTACATATTATCTCTATATTAAGACCAGCATAAATCAATTATTTTAGTTTTTAAGATTTCATTATTCTTTTCTCTTCAGGAATAATGTGTGACTGCATGACCAGATAGCAGCTACATGTCAGTACTAATGTTAAATTTAGGTTTCCAAAATTTATTTCCCATATTCTCTGGCAGTATGCAAGGAACATGAACTACCCAAGGTTTAAAATAGCCCACATAATCATAGGATTCCAAGAGGCCAGAGTGCCTACAAGTACCCTTAGCCATGAAGGTGTTAATCAGTGTATATACTGTCTCATCTGCATCTAAGAAGCCCTGCAATTAAAATTAGAACTTTTATGCCTGGTCCCCAGCTTGCTGCTATTCAAAGCTCCTATCTGCATACACTGGGGATGGAAAAGGCCTTTTGAAAGTAAATAATTGAAAAAATTAGAGGGATTTTCAAAGATTGCAGAGCTTCCCTTTAGGACCAGTCCAGGAGCCCTGTCCTTCTGTTAAAGTACAAATTACCCCCATATGGTGATGTCCGTTCTCTCAACTGTAATTTATTCATTATGCAGAGTGCCGAATACCAAATGGTGAAAGCACAGCAGCAGAACAATGAAACAGGCTTAGGAAGCTAATAAGTGTCCAATCAATGAGAACCTAATGAACTATAACATGTAATACTTTATAAGGCATTCAAATTAAAAAGGGGAAAAAATCAACAACGATGCAATATCAATTTACTTATTCCAAGTCTAATCAAATGAAATAAGCATCATCCTCCAAAAATACAGCCATAACTGACATTTGGGGAGGGGGAATGAGTAGAAGGTAGGATCAAGCCAAAATTCCTTTAAGAAAATAATTGCATATTAACCACCTGTCCTTATTTAAGTTAGGCTCTTTGTACCAAACTCTTTTGGTGAGGTGGTAAAAGGGACTTTTTTTCCAGTGTCAGTGCTTGGGAAGAGAGAGACAATATAAATCTGTAGAATACGTGAATATAATAAGGGTAGCTGAAATCTTTATCAAGAACTTATAAGTTCATCAAATGCAGCACCTTTACCTTTCAAGGTGAAGGCAAAAACTTATTTTTTATCTGCACACAACATTTTCCCCTCTATCCCAAGGGCCTTATTTTACTGTCAGTCCCATTCCCACTTTTCCAAAAACTCCTGGATCTCATTCTGTAGAAATAATAATAATTGATAAATCATGTACAAGATAATCTCAGGAAGGTGTTCTGTCCTTCCTAAGCAGCCAATATGCAGAACATCTTCTGGATAGAGCTGTTTTCAGTGAAATGCTGGCAAGGAAATTATTAACTCCTTCCCCAAGATGAGGAGGAGACGGCAGAGATCCAGGTATCCTGTCTGACAGAGCACTCCATTGGCTTTCCTGACTGCTGGGCTGCACAGTCAAGAATCTTTATCCTTTAGTCTTCTTCCACTGAGAGACCCGTCTTTAAAAGAGAAATTTCAATTAATGTGCTTCTGATTTATTGTTTCTGCATTTTTTTTTTTAAAGCTTGTTTTGGGTTGTTGTGAGGTTTTTTGTGGTGGTTGTTGATTGGGATTTTTTTTGTAATTGAAGTCCCCTTAATCCATTTTATATTGGCTTCTATTGCCTTCCCTGACAGAAAAGGTGCCAACAAGATGGTTCATTCTCATCTCAGCCAGCTACACATATTAGCAATTCTCACAGCATTTGCCAAGTATAGCTGTACGTCCTCCTCCTCGAGAGTGGCTGTAGCTTTCTTTTCCCACAGCAGTTGACATTAAGTGTCTTCTGTGTTTCCTGCTGCTCCTGTTGCGTGTGATAGCGGTTAGTGTCAGCTTCACTATCTCTCCATTTCTTCTGTGTGAGCCTCTTTCCTCTTGTAACTTTCTCCATTAAAAAGAATAAAATAAATCTCTATTTTCATTTATAATTCTGCGTTTAAATTTGATGAAAGGCGTCTTGGACTCTGGACTTCTGCTGCCAGCTCTGCCGTTGACATTGTGGCCTTTTGCACCAGTCACATAAAGTCTTCAGGTTACACTGCAGGAGCCTTGATGGTGGCACAATGCTGTTTATGAAAGCAGAAACCTGAATTATGTGTGCCTTCAAAGACATGGTCTTAAAAGTTTTTGATGCTCTCACTCCCCAGATGGGCAACGAAGCACTATTCTTAATAGTCTTGCATTTCTTAGAGCTTTCTTGTCCTGCGTTAGTACAAAACCAATAGCAAAGAAACCCTATGAAGCAGTCAGTTGCAATGTGTCTGTTATTTCCTTCAGGACCACAGTGTACAGCCACTGGAGTAGATGACTTCTGGGAACTAGAAGCATCCCTATATGACGTAGGACAAATCTCGCTTTTCCATCAGCGAAAGGAGGCAAAAAATGGATATTGTGTGCATTTGTCTGGATAGCTGTTCTAACAGATGGGCCCTAGGAAGGGTGCTCAGCATTTTAGGAACGCTGGACCCATGTGGGATGTTTGAAGAGTGGCTAAAGAGCTCACATCAGTGAGATTTCCACCAATCCAAGGAAAAGTTTTGAAAAATCCAATCAAGTCTTTCCCAGTCTCTCTCATATTCATACAGCGGTAAAGACAATAGGATGCAAATGCAACAAACTTTGCTTTGGAGTCGGACTGTAAGAAATAAGTTATTATTCTTGGAATTTTTTTCTTTACAGTTCTGTGTTATTTGTTGACTCACAGATCTTTCTTTTTCTTTCTCACACCTCACACTTTGGCATGACAGGCTCAAAGCAATTGCTACCAAGATTACACTAACAAAATTCACTCAGCAATGCAAATGCAGTAAAACAAAAACGAAAATGAAACCAACAAAAACCAGGAGAAAAAAAACATGACAGAATGGTTTTGTTTCCCAAATTATCATTGTGCAGTCCAGACGTGGAGAAGCAGCGAACAGCTATCGCACTCTGGGTAATACAGAAAAGCTCTTCTTAGAACAATGGAAGCAGCCTCCCGTATTCAGAACGTGAGCTGTCAGCAGGAATTAATGTCCACCAGATCTTCCCCATCGCCTGGTGTTTCACTACTGGGCTGACCCAGAAGGTGTGCTCACTGGGTCAAGGGGGAAGGCAAAGTACAGAAGTTTGTAACGCATCCAGTTTAAAGAGAGTATTATCAAACTAACTTGTCATTTTTAACTGCCCTTCAGGGACTGTAGTCGAATCTCAGTCCCTTTTTAATGAATGGAAGTTTTGCCCATAACAGTAAAAGCAGAATAAATACTTTAAACTGTTTGACTTGGCTCCTTTTTTTTTTTTTAATGATTTTTACTGTTTTAAAGCCAGCCACAGCACATAGGGTTAAAGATGTAAAATCTCTGCATGGTGCAATAAAACTGATACTGAAATAGTGTCCCCCTACTGTAGGAGGAATCTGCAATCAGGACTTCCAAGCACATGCAAAAAATAACTCTTGGATCAGTCTTCTTGTCTTCCAGTAGACTTGGCAAGAAAGACAAGCCATATGTGAAGCCAGCCATATATCAGTTATGTGGTCTTAGATATTTGCAATAAAACAAAGGACTTTGCTGTCAGCCCTCCTGATTTCATGAAGTCTTTACAGCTCACAGCAATGTCCCTTTATCAAAAGCCACAAAGTTATCCTTAGACATGTGCATTTCTTAGGGAAAATATTCTCTGAAATAGCTATTTATGATTAAATCCATCAGGGAAAGGGGAAGACATGAAAGGACCTAATACAGTGAGTTTCAGCCATGCTGAATGCATCTAGATATAACAAGTGGGTGTAAAAACAATTAAAAAGAAAAGAAGTAAGATTGGGGGGCTGGGGGAGGGCGGAGGAATTAAAATACACATACACAAGATAATAAGATCAAGAAGAAAATCTTTGTGACAGTGATGTGGATGCCCTGGTAAATTAAGTGCAACTAAGACTTCACCCCAGAATTCCTCCTGGCCATTTATTTAGATATTATTAGCTGGCAGTTTCATACAGGGATCATGTTAAGAGTGGGTTCAAAGAAAGAATTTTACAACAGTGCTTTTCCCAGCTAATTCTGGGTGGACAGCCTGCACACAAGGAACCAAAAGGAAGGCTGGGGAATAGTTCAGGGTGAGCCATGAAGTGAGGTCAGGAGCTAATGAATAGCTGACACCCCGGACTTGCAAAAGCATGTGGATGAGAATGGCCCTATGCATATGATTACTCACATATGTGAAGTTCAGTGTGCACTCAAGCTCAGGATAAGAACTAGTAGTTTTATTTGATGTAGTGGTAAAAGGAGTCAGGGAAGGGATTTAAAAAGTGAAGTGATGTGATTACGGCAATGTTTTTCTGAACTTGCCTTACAGAAAAGGCTTAAGAGAATGGAATTGTTACAAAACTAACAGGGTTTATTATAGAACAGCAGTAATGGCTTTGGCAAACAGTTTGTGTGAATTTCAAGACTATCATAGCAAATGCTGATTTTTTAATCATGTATTATTAACTATTACATTATAAGCAACAGTAAACCCCCAATGGACAGATTAGCATTTCTGTTCACTTTGAAATACTTTTTTATAGTGTTCTTTTTGGGCAGACCCTGAGTTTTTAAAGTATTTTGGCTTTCTAGGTCCAATTCAGTGAGGCTGTTGAGCTAACTTTAAGTATGCGATTTGTCTTATTAGAATTAGTGGCTTACAATCACCTATGTGCCTAAGGACCTTGCCATGTCATCCAGGTTGTCTTTTTTTTCCCTTTAAAATAATTAAGAAGAAAAAAACCTAAAATTGACTCCCCTGCCACCTCTTTTTTTCAATCCTTCTATATGAAATCTTTGCAAATAATCTTTTTAATTAGTTTATGGATTCAACTACCAGTGAAATATTTGCTTTAGAATGAGTCCTGCTACTAACGTTACTAACATCCTGCTCAATATCATGCTGTTTCTGTGGACTCAGTACATAAAGCCTAAGACCTCTTATTCGGGGACACTACTATAGCTAAGTTTATAATTTATAACTCTAGACAGGGCAACAAATTCTATTATACAAATATTTGAGGCTATCACAAGAAGAGGAATACTTTAAAATAATCCTTCACTCAGAAGTTGTACTTGCAGCTCTTTTCAGTTACTTTTCATTATTTCACCACAGGGGAACAGTTTCAAGGAATTATTATACTAACCATTATATTAAAAATGAGCCCTGAAACTCCACCCCCACCCCAATAAATATCATTTAACATTCATTGTTGTGGAAATATGTAACAGACAAGTCAAGAGGGTTTTTCTTTTTTTCCTTCTCACAAAGGGATGAAAATATTAGCAAATGCTCAGATCTCCACTACTCAAAATATTATGGGTCAGATCCAAGCAGAGTGGAGAGGTCAGTGCTCCATCATCACAGCTTTATATCATTATGGGCTTTAGGGCATAATAGCCTGTGAGGAAGCTTGGTTAAAAGATGGGAAGGAAACCTGAAGAAGGTTAATTATGGCAGGCACAGCACTTGACAGTTCCTTTTCAATCTGATTCAGCTCAGCTGTGAATGCCGTTGTGTCCTCAGCACAAAGATCCTGCTCTCTGCCATGCTACTTTCTGTCACCCCAAGGCTGTGGCGTGGTCTGCCCGGAAGAATGGACCCCAAACCCAAATGCCGTGTGTTTTCCAAAGGGTGCACCTGCTTTGCTGTGGATCTGGTGCTTAGAGCCTGCTGTCTGAAACCTTAACACCCAGAAACTTGTTTTGACAGTTTGGGTTATGTTCGTTAGGGAGTCCAAGGACTGAATATTTCTTGGGGGGGTGGTGAGGAGAGGGGAAGAAGCACAAACAAAACAAAAACTTAAGCCTGTGACTAATTGGCTGAAAGGATGTGAGCAATTCAGCTCCACTTAATTGAATGTGGACCCAAATTAAAAAGAAAGAGTAATTGCCTTCAAAACTTTGCATTGCAGATTACTGGCCTCTTCTATACATTAAGTGAAAGCCTTCGAGCACATGTGTCAGTAGTCTTGCTGACAGGAACCCAAATATCCTGTTATATGCATCTGCATTCAGAGGACTTCATTCTAGAAGGGATTAGCCTGTATTATGTTGATGGTTTTATTTACAAGATGAATTTTCATGAAAAAGGTGTCCTGATTTTGGCTGGAAATTTCAAATCATGACCATGCCTTCTAACTGCTGGCTGCTTTCCAAATGTTTCCTGATCAGAAGACCTGAAAATAGTGCTTTATTTTTCAATATAAAAATAAACAATTTTTGCATTTGGAGCCAAGCCTGTATACTTTTACACAAATTTTCCATTGATTTTAAAGAGAGCTTCAGATGAGCAAAGCCTTACCTGAGTTAGACATGAATAACCAAGGAGCAGAGAGTCAAGGAATTCACCCATGAAAGTACAGAGCTCAGTTATGAGACCTTTTTAAATAAAAATCATGAATTAAATTGTTTTTTCTGCACACTGACATAGCCATTTATTCTTTATATCAAAGCAGCATCCACAACTTCTAGCCCTATTGTGCTATACACAAAAACACAGAACAAAAGAAATGTCCTACCTCTCAAGATACTTCGCTGCAAGAGCAACAAAGACCCTTTGTTTGCTATTTAAGCAAGATTGGTGGACATCATCTCGAAGCAGAAGCTCTGAGAATCAGCCTTTTCCATCCTCTTCCAAACATGCATATGCACATTTTTCACAGGAGTCTGCTACAGTAAAAGCACTCCTAAAGAAAAGAATGGAGCAGAGCAAAAGGAAAGTATTACTTTATATTAATAACAAATGGAGTGCACAAAGCATTCCACGTACAAAGGTTACCCATTTATGGAACTGGAAGCCAAGGGCATTTTAAAACTTAAAGATCCCTTAAATAAACATATTGGTTTAAGTAGGAAGCAAATATTCTTAGCTCAGCAGGTAGTTGGTATCTAAATCACATTCAGACTTCACATAAATACACATGTCAAAGCATTTATCTAGTAATAAAAAAACAACTCTTAAGGAATGCAGTTCAGATAGGGAAGTGTCAGTTATTTTGCACATTTCCTATTTCCAGCTCATTAGTTTCAGCTTTTGACAGGGGTGGAGCTGAAAGAGGGGGTCAGAAATCCTGTGGAGGTTTTTCTCTCCTCCCAACTTCACATGAATAAACAGAGGGAGGGAGTCCCCTGCCTGTCTGCCAGGCTTTTATCTATCATATTTAGATGCTAGATGCTGTCAGATATTAGATAGCAATGCCTGTAGGTATTGCCAGTTACGGGGAAATTAAACCTGGAATAGAAGATACTCCTTTCCTTGCCCAAACTGACTTTGCTTTAGGAGTAGGTTTGGACATCCTTCAAAAAATGTTGATGTCCAGACAAAGGTGACAGGATTATATTTCTGTCATTCATTACTTGCACCTGATTTTTTTTTTCTCGCTCTGTTCGTGTCAGAGAGCATCCCACCTGCATCTTTTCTTTCACCTACATTCTTACATTCCTCTCAAATCTAGATCCTCCCATTCCAGAAGTGGTAGGTTTAGACTTACACTGCTGATTTTTATTTAAATTCTCCTCATGTAAGAAACCTCTGTGAGTATTAGAAATTCTTAGAAATTCTGTGTTTTCAAGATTAGAGCCAAAAAAAGTAGCCAATTTCCCTTGATTTCCCCCAAAAATATTTCAGAAAATGAAGATGTTCCTCTAGGGAAAAGAGGCGGTGAACTTTACTGTAAAAGGAATTTCCAACTAATTCTAATTCTTGGAAAATGTCCCTATGATCACTAACAATCCAGTTAGTTAGCAATTACCACCCTTGTGCTGGAAGTTACACCCCTGTCAACTGAGATAAGATAACCACGTGGGCACACTTTTCCCTTCCAGCAGTAAAGCAAACCTAGCCATCATAAATTGCGAAATGAAAGCATGTGTGCAGCCAGGTAGTGTGTTTCAGCTGAAGGTTGGTAACTTCCAGCTGAAGGAAGGTAACTCCTTGAGATACTCTGACTGCCATTACCCCAGCACACAGCCTAAGCACTTTGGAGTAGTGCTTTAAGTGATGTAGCTAAACATCCTTCCCACCTGGCTTATTCTTCCTTTCATAATCTTACCTGCATAGGCCCTGTCCTGGTTTGGTTTTAGTAGAATCCATTAAAAAAAAAAAACAAACCTAAACTAAAATATGTGTGCATATTTATGTGTGCATGTCGTCATGTGGGTGTGCATGTATATGCAGCCATGTGTTTGGTTTACAGAGGGTAAAGGCAAAAATATGGCAGGGCCCTTTGAATTAGAGAGGTCTCAAACAGTATTTTGCATGTCATCCACACCTTTGGATCATCCTTTGAAAAAACCCTATGTGGACTTTGAGGTGCTTTTAGTGCACTATGTATGAAATACTGCAGCAAAATGGCTGGCTTTGATTTGATGATCAGGCGGAGTTTCAGTTTGGTTCCTATTGCCTCCCAGACTTGCTCACACGATTCTGCTCCTAAAGTCTGTATGTTTCTGACAGGAAGGAGAATTATTACTTCTTTTACCATTCGCCAGAGAGAGATATAGGTGAAACAAATGACTCATGACATTTATCACTAATCGGCAGGATGGGGCTTCAGTCCACATTCACTTGTAAGCTAGCTGCACCAACAACGGCCACAGCCTGTGTAATTTTTCTTTTGGGCTCAAATCTCAAATTTGTTGTGTGGCACCATCATAAAGGCGGTGCAACTTTCTCCTGGGATTTTGAGCAAATACAGCAGTAGTGGAGATCTGGAGATGCTGCATGACTTTCCTCTTTCACACAGCCAGGAGATCAGGAGTTTACCCATTGTGGCTGGTGAGGTATTTTAGTGTGCATGAATGCAGAAACAGACCCAAAAGTAGATTTATCCTTAAGGAAGAAAAGTTTTTGTGATGTAAATTTCCCTTTATTTGAGAGTAAAGCATAGACAGCTGCTCATCAGTCATACAAAATCATTAAAAAAAAAAAAAGGCAAACAGGTACCCCACTTATTAAATGAAGACAAAACACTAAAGCAAAGTTGGACACAAAAATTACTTGGTGCCTTCCTTGTTTTGAGTTTTCAACTGTCCTGTTCAGATTGTGAAGCTAACAGTAGCTAATAAGAGAGTAAGTGATCCAAACATGAATAACATTTAGTCTAGAGCCCATCAGATAGCAAGACGGGCCATGTCTCATGGGTGTTGTGGAGACTGAGTTCAGCGGAGAAGATGCTGACCTAACAGTAACAGAAATATAATGCTGCCACTGTTGATCATTTTTGACAAATTCCCAGTTGGTTGTTTGATATGCAACTCCAAAAAGTTATTGTTTTTCCCCATTTTTTTTCTTTTCTGTTAGCCAATAAAGAGAAACCATAACATCAGTGTTTGAAAACATATTTATGTTTGTTTTCCCTATAAAAAGAGATAATAATGTTATGTTCCAATAATATTAAGTTGCAATGTTATTTGCAAGATTGCAGAGCTTTTAATTTTCTGATTATTTCCACAGTGGGAGTTTCAGCTCAATTTCTACCAAGACACTTCTATCTGTTTCGGTTATTTTTTTATTACAGCTAGAAGCAACAATAATTGCCTTTAGTGTATGAAAACATGACTGAGGAGACAATTGTTGTCCCTAAAGACTAAAATCATCAGCATACATTTTTGATGTAAAATTTTTGTAAATTAATTGCAAAGTCCTATAAATATTATATTTACTAAAATTGTGTTGTCTGCTGTCTTCAAAGAAACAATCTTTTTTTTTTTTAAAACTATGCTTCATACACAGTACATTTCCTGAGGCAGAAAACAAAAACATGGAACAAAATATTAGCCTTCTACTTTTGTAATTTTACATTCTACTACTTTTCCTTCCCAACTCTGGGGTTTCTTTTTAATATAATTCTGGAAGTATACAGAAAAAAATCAATAACACTCTCAATAATCAAGACCCATTCTCAGTTTTTCACTATTCAGCTGATCAAAAAATTAAATATCCATCCCAAATCATAAGGCGGTGTTTTTACATTTGATTTTGTCACAAATCAAGAAAAAAATTCAAAATATCTGGCATTTTGTGGAACATCTTTTTCCACAATTTCTATTCAGAAATGATAAAATAAAATCTTTTAGATATCGTCTAATGAAAACATTTCAACTTGAAGTGCTCCAATCCATAGTTATACCTTGGAAAAAATTTATCTATCAAGACTTCTAAAGGAATTATCCTCTACAGCCCCCCATAGAGGAACCTGACAGACTGCCCAGGACCTGGAACTACAGTTGTCAAAAGTCTCTGAAATAACTTGGGTAGATGCCAAGATTAATAAGCCTAATTAAAATTACACTACTTTGTTTCCATTTTTCCTGTTAGAAAAATAAACCACAGTCAGCTTTTTACTGTGAAAAAAACCCCAACTGGATTTTGATTTTTAAAAAACTGATCTTTAACCAGACTATAACATCTTTTCAGCTGTGTTAGCTCTCAGTCTGATGTGTCCTCTGTAACCCAGATGTCCAGAAATTTCACATGATTTATGGGTACATGGCAAAGCACTTGAGACACACAGATTATGTCCTTTTCCTATCGCTGCATTTAACTGCAGGAGCTACAAAATATTTTGGATAAATAAGCTCACAGGCTTTTTTGAAGGAGATGGGCAGTGCTACAGCTAACACCAAGAACAGTGATTAGTTCCAATAGATATTTCAGCAGATTTACTCCAGTCAGAATTGTGGTCCTTACTTTTGAACAGGCAGCACATTGCACTTATATCAACTAGTGTGAGCAAATTTCCTCCTAGAAAAACAGTAGAAAACCTAGGAAAAATCATTACTCAGAAATCATGCTTTCATAAGAAGATCTGATCTCCAGAGAGGATCAGGGACCAGATTGCACAAACAACCAGAAATATCTGAGGACATAACTTGATATGTCCTTGACAACTTCAGAAGAGGTCAGCCTGTGGTTATTTACTTACTTGTTTATTTTTGAAGCCACAGTGGCAGAAGGTCCCTTTTTGAGCTAGTGATAACAACACGTTTTCTCACATACCAGTGGAGACTGATGTGGGAGAAGGGCTTCAGCTCACCCGCCAGCACCACCGGGAAGGTGTGTGCGCTCTGGGGCATGGGAATTCATCTCCAAGTAATACAAATGAGTAACAGTGCTCTTCTCTGCCATAATACCATTGCGATCAAGCTCTCAACATGATTTACAAACTCTATGGGATTAACCAATAATATGATTATTAGCCAATACCTATTGAATCATCTTTCACTTCAGAAAAAGATCATTGTATCCAACTTGGAAAATATCGTACCACTGGCTTCAAACCACTACCACTAAACAAAGCACTGTATTTCAGTGTCGATAAACGCTGTATGGTATTTTAACCCAAGAAGTTTATATCTATATCTATATCTATAAAAATAACTAGGAACAAGAACAATAATTGAATCCTAAATGATTGTGCATCATCTGTCTACATTCATATTTCAGCATTTAAACATGTTTCAGCACCTAGGAATATGAAAGAGTTAAACAACAGCAGATTTCCTGTGCTAGATAATTTAATGAAAAACATTCAGGGTGCTTTTTAAGAACAACAGACTCATGCTGTTGGATGGTAATCTTTGGTATATCTTTTTTTTTCACAGGGAAAATATAGGCAAGACAGACTTTGCTATAATTCTTCCTAATTGCTCTAATGCATTTCATTTTATTTTAGTGTTTTCAGTTTATAAAAACAGTTAGCATCAGTTTGTTTCCAGTTTTAATGGAGATAATCTGCTTCTTTTCCCCCTGAAAAACTTCACAATATGGTTGGAAATGTCAGCAATAATTAGACAAAATGCTTGTGAAAACATAAAATAGAAACAATACATCTTTTTATAATGGAATCAGTTTGTCTGATTATCTCAAACAATGTACATTTCCAACTGCCCAGGAGGGTCATTAGAGCTTATGAAAATCAAACTCTGTTTTTTCTGCTTCATACATCATGGACAACAATATTGTCTCCAGGATCATTATATATTGTCTGGCTTTATAAATATATGTTAGACTTTCTTGTGCTACAGTGAACCTGGAACATGAAATGCATTCAAAAATAAAAATAACAGGAAAAAAAAAAAAGAAAATCGTGTTATTAACTAAATAACTATTACATAGAAATTATAGAAGGAAAGATAACCTCACTGAATACAGTACTCAAGGGACCTTGAGTTCAATTCTGTCTTCAGTCACAGATTTCCAGCATAACCTCAGGAAAGTCATTTCTACCCTATGCACAATGAGGGCTATTTGTCCCTTAAAGAGATGGCTGTGACAGCGCTCCCTTCTGAGTTCCTGTCTAGGTGTGAAGTCTAATTCAGAAGTTTCTGTTATTCCTTTGAGATACACTCAGAATAGACAAGAGTATCACTTCTAGCTTTTTTCCCATTTGTAGAAATGGGGCTAATATTCCCCTACCCTCACTGGAGAGCTTATGGATGCAATCCATTAGTGTGTGAGAGGCATTCACATACCATGATGACAAGGGCCATTTAGCGAGTAAATATCTGGATGGAGTAGGAGGAATTCAGCTACAGTTACCACTTTACATCAAAAATAGTTTAGCGCAAAAAGACAAACAGGGAAAGTCTGGTAAGTTTATTGTATGATCAATTATTATCCTGCACTCTAGGAAACTGGAAAGCTATTTCAAGGGTGATGTTTCCACCTGTTTAGCTTGTTTTCCTATAAGCGTTGTAATACATTTGCTCTGCCCTGTGGTTTAAGCACCTTGCTCTCTCTTAGTGATCGGGTTTTCAATCTTCACTTGTGCCTTTCAGATTCAGCAACAGTGTCACCCAGCAAGACGGAGTTCTGGGAATGCTGCTGCTTCGTTTTGAACAGGGTCCTGTTATATCAGCTGCCGAAGTGCCCAAGGAAAAATTGAAACTTACAGCAAAAGTGTGACAACATACAACAATTATATGTTCTAAACCTTTAAAAACATAAAAATCTGCTGAAGATCCTAAGCTGTGTCTGGAAAATGTGGTTAAAAAAAGCAAATGCATTACAAAAGTAATCTGCTATAACCAAAGCAGGTATTTCACTTCTGTAGTACCAGTGCACATATGCTCTTGTTAATACAAGCAAATGCTTACCAATAATGAACTCTCTGTATTGGTTGCAATGTTCTAGCCCAAAGTAGACATGATGCTAAAAACTATTTTTAAAACATATGAAGGAATTAATAAAAAAAATCCTTCTGCTATTCCAAATTTGCAATGAAGCAACTCCTTTCAGCGAAGCCTTCAGTGTAATTATACTGGAGCACATTCTCACTGCTGGTGAATGCAGCATATTTTCCCTGGTTCTCCACATATTCTAACTCTACTGAGGATTAGACCTACCCTACCAGAGTAGGTTTATTTGAAGGAGGAGGGCTAAGGGACCGAGGTCTCTCCACCCTGCTCACACTGCCTAACGCTTAAGCCTCCCATGGCATGAGAGGAGGGAGAAGTTGCCCAGCCTCCCAGTCGCAATACGGTTGGATATGGTCCACAATAAAATGCTAGGAGCTCCATTATCAATCTCAGACAAGGGTTTTGTTCTTAATTAGCAGAAACGAAAGCAATGAAACAATATCAGTATATTTTGGTTTGTTTGGTTTTGTTTCTTTTGCGTGTTGTTTTGCTCCTCCAGAAGTTGCTGTATGCTTCCTTTTAGTCCAGTAATTCCTCAGCTAGTGACACAGCTCAGTCAGAGTCACAGGTCCAAACTTTATGTCCCCTCTATGCTCATATTTTCCTTAACCTGTGAAATGCGGATTCATTGCCAGAATAAGCACAGAATTTGCAGATCAGAACAGCAGAGAAGGAGTCACACCTCTCTCTTATGTCTCCTACAGCGCAACATAGCACAGAAAGCAAAGCCCAGGGAAAAACAAACCAGACTGAGACCCCAAGGTCCTGTAGACAACATTTTCAGACTTCATCATTGAAATAAAGATTTGAGAAATCACCAATCAACAGCTCAAATCCACCAGAAGCAGAAGGCCAAATTTGGGCCAACAGGCAGATTCACATATCAGGCTTTCACATGGTAAATAACCAATGTTTGCAAAGGCACACAAGAGAAATCATTGGAAGAACATCAGCTGGGAGGGCAGACCGGTTGTCTTAGCTCTCCAGGGCAGACTGAAACAATTACAAATGACACAGAGGAATGGGAGATGAATTTTCACCTTGTCTACCAGTACCGCAGTGGAAAGGACGTAATACAATCTCCTGACAAGTCTGTTGTCCTCATGCCCCCATCTGAAATCTGTGACTATGTCAGGACTCAATTGCAGGTCCATGTTCTCTGCCATAAACACCAGCCTGCCTCAGTTCACCAGTTCAACGCCCTGCATGCTTTATTCTTTGAGAGACGGAGCTGTAAGAAACTCAACTGTGGGATTTTCCCATCAACCTTATTTTTCCATGTCATGTACTCGTTTCTGATATTTTCCCACTTGTGTTATTTGCTTGCTGAAGCTGCTCCATTCATGGAGTTCAATAAATGATGTTTGCCATCAGAACAATTTGATCCTAGTTCTAATTATAGCAACAAGCTGCTTTCTTGAAACATATTATGGGTGTTTCATTATTTTAAATTGTTATCTTCCATATTAATTACAGAAACAGTTGATCTTTTCTGGGAAGCCAGCAGCTGCAAATTCCCCCCTTTTTAAATGTCTCATTTTAATAGGTGAAACATCAGGTAAAAATCAAATTGTATTGTAATATAATTCTCCAGAAGAAGATATGTAAGTTACAACACATTGCCTCCAGATTCCATAGGGTTACACTAGTCAGATGTACTCAGCCGTATCCCTTAGTATAGATCATAGCACGCCGCATGCTGCACAGCTCAATTGCAAACACAATGCCCCTAAATAAATCACACAGCAATGGCAACATTACTAATAGGACTATCAGAATCAAAGGAAGCAGGGTGATGCATCTGAGAAGAGCCTACATCATTATTCTGCATGATTTGTTTATGGTATTGTTGGAGAGATTGTTTCTCCCCCCCCTCCTTTCCCTAGTCCCTCTAGATTAAGAATGGGAACGAGAAGAGGAGCAAAACTCCAGGAACAGCCTGTACACTATAGTCCTACATAAGTCCATCATAGGGCCAGTGGTCTGGTACTTATTGCAAGGCACTTTACTAAGCTAACTCACTCATCATCTTCACTCTGTTGCAATTCAACATTTGAACTTTTGTCAATTTTCTGCTATCACATATTTCTAGCCACTGTTCACAGTGATCCCTGAAGGAAGCACAGCACAGCACAGCACACTGAGCAGTTACTAAGACTGCTGACACTAGCATCATACTTTTGGCCATATTTACTAAAAGACCTCTGCCTTTTTTAAGCGATGATAGAAAATTACTCCTATTTATAAAATGCACAGTAGTGAGAGTTTCCAATGGGGGGATGGACTTTTCCTCCCCACTAGAAGAGTTGTTAAGAATCAGAAAGGAAAAATTTATGTTGGAGGTGAAAAATATGCTACCGGCAAATGGTAAGTTCCTTAGTATTTCTATCACATTTAAAACGGGTTTGGATAAAACATTAGGATTTTATTTATTTATTTATTTAAAACTGTTCTCTAAGGATGGGAGATAAGTTGTACAACTTTGTGGATCTCTTCAACCTAAATCACTGACATTGTGTCAAATCCTTTTCACCATAAGGTAGTTGGGACACATTTACGTTGTTTAAGCATGGAGTTACCTCTTTGCAGTGATTAGAATTTGGCCGAATATAAACGTGCTTGGAAGATAGAGACTCAGCTTCTCAAAGTATTGACTGCAGATAAAAACATTTTTTTTCTTCAAATGGTATGAATAAAAGCTAGATAACATTGAGATACTTTTGAATAGGAGCTTTCAAAATCCCTTCATTGATCACATCAGACAAACAAGATGGGGGGAAAAAAAAAAAAAAAAAAGAAGAAAGCAAAAGAAAAGAAAGAGCTAAAAAGAAGAGTGAGAGAAAAAAGAAAAAAAAAAAAAAACAAACCCCAAAACCTAGAGCTCAACCAATCAATTCAACATTCTCCCCCAGGAACCAATGAACCAAGAGTAATATAAATCAAGAGTTTATAATAAAAGACTAATGATCCTTTTCCCAAAAAATCAATAGCACTCCCAAACATGTTTCAACCAATAAAGTAAGATTTTGCAATGATGAGTCGTCCAAAATAATGCTCAGATCAACGAGATAGTTACAACTGTGGTTTTCTGTACTCCCCTTTCATTTTCCCTTTCTTACATGTCCCTCCTGCTTTGCATCAGACCAATTAATATCTTTCCTTCCCTAACAGCTCTCTAGATAATTCACAGAAGCATTTGTCTGTGTGGCCTAGCATTAAACAGAAACTATTAAACAGTCAACTCCTATCTCTTCTATAGAATTAATGTCATGTTAACTCCTACCATGCCTTGTTGTTGTGTGATATCTAAATGAGGTATTTTGAAGAAGTTGTAAGGTATTTCTTTCACACCCTCAGCACAGTCTCCTGATTTAATCCGGGATGCAGTAAGCCTGTTTTAGTTACAATATGGGAACGCTTCTTTTAATTACTAATTTTAGCCTTAGTAATCTAAGTAGAAATCACGAGGAAAATCCGATGCTCTTTAAAATACAGATACTGAGTTGTTTGATACATGCACAGCATTTTACGATTTGCTGTTAAAACATACGTGAAAGCGATCTGAGGAAAAGTTGGCTGGGGGAAGGAGGAGGAGGGGATCAAACTGTGTGATTGAGGCTTATGAGCATATTTCGGAGTAATTTCATACTGCATCCTATCACTTTTACTAGAACAATGTGCTCTTACTCTTGGAGCCTAAGCACATGAGCACTCACTCACCTCTATAAGTAACAGTATTGAGAGTCCCATTGTATTCCATTATGATGATTAACAGCCTCCAGCGAATTGGTACTAAAGCAGTCCGATGCCTTGGGAACACTTTGATCATCATCAGCACATGGCTCATCTTCTGTGGTCTCATTAATGACATGACTCCAGTCACCATGCAAAATTGCAGTGCGGGATCAGTGCAGGTGTGGTGAGATCCCCTTTCATCTCAGGGCTGCCATTTTCTTGCTAAAACACAGAGATGACATCAGAAATGTGCCTTTTGACATTGCTCTATCAGCCAGAGTCAACCTGCTAACGGGGCCAGGTGTGTTGCGTCTCCTGGAGTGGACAGCAAGCAGTTACCCACGCACACGTGCGCTGCGACTGCTCCACACTCAGAAACAAGATGCTTCTGCACCTCGACAGGGCAAAGTATGGGACAATGCTTAATTTTCTTCTGGTCTGACCAGATTTTAAAGAATCTTGAGACGCTAGTACTAACTCCACAGGCCCAGGAGCTGGTTGCCACAGCACTTGTACAAGTATCTGTGCTTTAACCCTAATATGGCTTCTCTTTTCCATCCTGGGGCTCTAGGCTTTGTACAGCTCCCTTCTGTAAGTGCTTATGAATTCCTGTTCGCTCACAGGCAATCGAATGAACAAATCTGCTGGGTGCACAAGAGTATGCTTTCCCCTTCATGGGCTACACTGCTTTTCCAGAGCTTACTTCACTCAGCCTGCTAAAGCATTTTTCACCTCACTTCCCCAGACATAGCCAGCATCTGTGTGGCCTGTGGTGACCATGTGGCAGGGTGCAGGGCAGGCGAGAGTGAGGAGTGCGAGGATGCCAAGGAGGAAGATTCCCTCCAACTCACTTAGTCACGTTTGACTAACGCTGCAGGTATGATATAAGGTCATCGGGGCATTTATTATCCTGCTGCTTTATGAGAAGAGAATCTGAGGTCCTTGTGCATGAGTAATCGTTATTAAAAAAGAAGTCAGGAGATAACTATCCAAATAATCTGCTGATCTGGAGGATACTGACCTCCAGCTGACAACTAACTTGGAGAACTGTACAGCTTTCACATTAACTAATTCATTATCAAAGTCTTCCTTGCAACAGAATCAAAAATTAACATCGCTGTTCCACAGATGGTAAATTAGGACAGGAAAATAAAGCAACTTGACTGAGAACAAGGGCATCAGTTTCAGAGCCCAGATGAGGATGAGTGCCTTTTTTTTGTTCATAGTTTATTCCAATCCTTAATGCATTCATTACGTACTCGCCGCAATCACTGAGCTACAGGCAGTCAGACTGAGAGAAAGCAGTAGCAGCAACAGTGCATTTTGTCCTATGGAGACAAGTTTCTGCCTCTCAAAGGCCAGACTTCGGTGCATGTAGAGAGCAACATGTACTGTTGCAGAGAGCCCAGAGCGCCAGCAGCAGCCATGGCGCCTTTTACTCTTGCTAACAAATGAGCAAAACCAGCCATGTAGAATTTATCTGTTAGCACTGACGGTTGTTAAAGACCATGTAACAGTCTGTAATGTATATAAAATTATTGACATCATATGTGTTTATATTTAGGTTAAACAACTATATTGTTTTTATAAGAGAAAACTGTTTCTGGAAACAATAGGCCAAATTGCTTTTTCTTGCTAAGAACAATGATGCAATGCTGCCAGTACCAACAATTTTTATTACAGAATCAGCTAACTGAAAACACAAGGCTCTTTAACGACATGTATCTTACAAAGCACTCCAATGCATGCTGATGCTGTTTTGCTTTGTTTGCTAGTCAAGATGGGTAAAAGCAATTGTATTTTGCATTTTGCTCATTATTGCACTTTTCCTGTGTATGGTTCCTCCTGCTTTCCTTTCTTTCATGAGGGCAAGTATACTTCTTGTGAATTTTTCACTATCAGAACTAGTTGATGAAATCAGGGTCAGCTGAAGGGAGGAAGGCAAATCCTTCTGGGATGTGCAAGGAGCCAGAAGGAAAAGAGAAGGGAACTGAGATGGAAAATACACTCTTGTCAACAGAAATAAGCAAGGCTTCCCAAAATTTGGAGATTACACAGTTACAGTCACCACAGCAAACATGTTCTGAACAGTGTCTTGGACCATTCCATTAAAAAAAAATTCAAATATACAACTGTAGTACAGTTTGCAACAGGGCTGCATATTTGAGATGTGTTTCAATAGCTAACATTATGGCAAGCACAATCAATTCCGATATGCTGAAACTGGGATTGTAAAATAGAGCAAAAGCAAGGAGCCTTGCCATTTGCCATTTAGAGGCAGTTTAAAACAAACAAGTTCTTTGACTTTTCACCATGGCTGACAGGTCAGAGATTCTCCAGATATGGAGAAGATGCAGCATACTGAGAGCATAAATTGATTTTATATTTAGGTTTAAAATGGATTTCATTGTCACTGAAACGTAATCACTCAAAAGAAAAAACACAGAATTTTACAAATGCAAAAATTAAGCTCTCGTGCTTGGCACAATAATGAAATATACAGCATTCCTTGTTGTCCTTACCTTTGAATTGCAGGTAACTGTACAGCAGTGTTACAGGACAGAGACACACTTGTGAAATATTCACGAGCTGATGTCTTTGCAGCCCCATGGGACCTGTGAAGAGCTCTTTTTTCCCCCACATCTCTCTCTCAGACTTTAAATAATGAGGAGCAGAAAAGGTATGAGACAACATGTCTGTGTGTCTCCTTTGAAATCTTTTCTTACATTACCTTGTTATCTGTGCTCAAGAGCAGCAGGTATTCCAGCAGTTCAGAGTGTATCCGCAGCAAAAACACCCAGCAAAATAGAGTGCCAGTAGACACAGCTTTCAGGTCCAGGTCCAGTGGGCAAAACACAAAACCAGTACCTGGAGGGAGTGGTGGCCACAGCTGAGTGTTTGGGGGGATGTGTGTGTGAAGGGGTGTGCAGGCAGAATTTTTGCCAAAGTAGTTAGTTAGGAAAATAGATATTTATCATCCATCCTGGAAAACCACCACTGCTTCCTAATCTGGGCTCACAAAATGCCTTTGTACAGAAAGTTATCAAACTTCCTTAGTATTACAGCCCGGACCAAAGCCTGACCACCCCAGGCAGATGAGGGGGCTGGTCCCTCCACTAGTCAGAAGGATTTGGATCATTCTTTTCAGTTTAGCCCTCAGTGATAACTGCTGAGAAACACCAATCCAGATCCTAATTTGGAGGTTTTCCTATGCTGCTGTACTGTGTATCAGGAAAGACCAATCTGAATCTGGTATGAGCTGAGTGGGATTCCAATTGTTTCCACATATCCGAGTCAGTCTTGAGTATGGACAAGACTAAAGTCAGACCAGATTTATCAGATAAATCCACCCTGGCATCCATCAAGGCAAGTATAGTCCTTTTTCAGAAGAGGCATCACATATTTAATTTCCAGTGCTCCAAGTCTTCTAACCATTTTTTTATTCCTTCTCCATTTTAAAGACGCTTATATAACAGGTACTTTCCCACACTGGCCTTAAAAGCCCTTATTCCTTTTCTTTCATTATTTCAACAGACTAATAGTCATTGCAACACAGGTGACGGTAAATCAAATCAAGTTGAAATGTGGGCCTGACTCATTCTCAGACGATATATGATTTGTTTGCATTACATTATCTTGGAAACCCATAACCAATGTGCACTAACTACATGTCCACACATGGCAAGAAGATAAACGCTCTTAGTCAGTAATATAAAATCTAAATAAAATTACAATCGGGTTTGGATATTAGGATAGCTTCGCAACACCCTTGGGGCTTTACTCTTATCATTAGAATTATTTGCATTAGAGTAGTGTCCAGAGATCCTGACTATGATCAGGTTCACATTGTGCTAGGCTCTGGAAAACGTGGGAAGAGACAAAAGTTTTGAATGCTAAATAGATAATTACAGTCAAAGGGTGGGAGAAATAAAGGATTGTTATCATCATTTTGTAGAGAAATGAGGTATGGAGATTACATTTTTGTTATATTCTAAGCATAGGCACAAAGCAATGTTGAGTTCAAATTCATCTTGCATCCAAAGAGTTTGCACACAAGCCCACATTTAGGCTCCCACTGGCTTTGTGGGAGTGCTGATAACAGTGGGAGAGAAAGCTTCAGTTTGCCTTTCCCCAGCTACATACTTACCTGCAGCATGGGCAGATGGGAACAAGGTGACACCATCTTCTCAGTGCTGATCAGACAAGTTTACCTGACTCCTTCCCATAAGGGCTTACAGCCCTGCAATGTAGGATGGGTGAGCAGGTGAGTTACAGGAATAGCAATCTCAGTGTCAGACACCTGAATGGCTGTTCAGACACCATGGGGGGTTTTTTTTGGTGGTTGGGTTGGGTTTTTTCCCCTCTCTGGGGCAGACTGTATGTCTTCCTTAAGGTCACCAGAAAATCAGAGTGGAACTAAAAACCAGACACCTGACTCCAGTTCAGCATCCAAAAGTTCATCACTCATCTCTAAACTGAGAGTTATTGGAATTACAGCAGTAACTTGACAGGAAAATAGGACAAGTGGTCTTTCAGTCAGTGGTGGAAGGATTCTATTGAACTCAAAGGAAGTTTCTTTTCAAGTAACATTTCAAGGTGTCCTCCGTACATGCTTACAAAATTTTTACAACGACTACACAAACAACCATCACAATGCTGGGCTGATGAAAGAGAGGGTGGATGTTTATATGCTGCTGTTTCACCCCATGTTGGCAGGAATAAGAAAATTACAAAGTGATAAGAAGAGATGCAAGAGGGAGGAGCAGACATGAGTGCTTGATTATGTGCTTAATTAAGCAATGCTGGCCACATCAAATTGTAGTGAAGTGTGTGTACATCTGTAACATACTTTTAGTCCCAGGCAATACATTGGCTACCTGCCTCTGAATGGACAGTGAGGGGGAAATATTTTCAAAGGTAGAAATGTTGACTATCCAGGAGAACTGGATGGTTACCTATTTTTTTTGCCTTTGAAGGCTGTATATTATCAGTTAAGATCATGATCTCACCAAGTGATCCAGTCACTCGCAGAAGTAATTGTACTTAGGTAAATGAGACAACAGGCAGGAGCAAGGCTTGCAGATTTAAACCTAAACCAAAAACTTTGACACTCCAGGATAGTAAGTTATTTCCTCCTGTTTAAGTTCCTTTAATAAGAATGCAGGAACTCTAGACATTATTTTTCAATACTAATGTTATTGTTTTCCTATAACTTCTGTTGTTCTGTAATTCTAGGGGCCCATGTCTAATCCCATATGTAACATGTTTATTAGAAGTAATATTTTATCTCTTGGATTCAGTGTCTGACACTATCATTTTGTTCTTATTTCAATGAAAGTGATTTCCCTCCTCCTCGCCTTGTCAGAATCTAATGGTTTTCTTTATCACAATAGAAAGTTAGAAGGATTCCCCCCTAAAAGACAAAAAAGGTCTGTATGTATGTGCACCTTAATTCAATTTGTATCATAAAATCCAGATGAAATAAAGTAACTTTATAATATTAGATACTGCCAGAATTGAGCTGGGATTTTTTTTGTTTGTTGCTTATTTTTAATATATGGGCATCTAGTCTCAGAAAATCTGTAGCTCATTGGCTTCATTACCTGTATCCTTGTGAACACAGAATGAAACTGTAGCAAATGCTCATGTGATTTCTGGTTTTCTTTGGGAATTCACTACCTGTGTGCTTTAATCAAGTGATAATACATAGGAAACATTCCAACTTTTTTTGACAAAAGCACAATATTAGTTGTTTGATGAGAACTTCTCTATGAATACAAATTCCACGTGGATTTTCCCAGGCTTTGTAAATTTGTTAAAAAATAATATATTCTATATACAATTAAACCATGAATGTTAAGAGTTAGTAAAGTAATTTATTGGGAATGTGAAACCATCTAGAAAATAAAGACATTTTCATATGATTTTAACTAACATATAATAATTTGTAAGACACAGAAGGCATCTGAAACCTTTGGTATCCAGACCCAAAAAAGATTCCCATTAGAAATGTATTCCTTGCAGACCACTCTCTGGAAGAAAGGACCTTTTTATCTCCTTTACCATATCTGTGTAGTTTTTTACTAAATGAACAGTCAGAGGCCATTGTTGAATATGGAGGTTGGAAAACACTCATCTTCTTTCATATTCATTTTCCCCACCTTGTCAACATCTGCATAGCTCACCAGTGAAGCTGCTTTTCATGCAATACATCCAAGGGTTACAACTTATAGGTCAGGGATGGGAATTTTCACTTTGCAATCACTGGGCAGCTGAGACTACATACATTACTGAGGTGACAGGTATAGTACGCAATGATGAACCTTCTGTCAGTCAGAGAGAGGTCACATTGGTATCAGTTGCCAACATGCCTCTCTCCCAGCTTTAAAAAAAAGGAAAAATTTAAAAAGTCTACTTTTTTTCTTCTTGTGGAAAATGGAAACAGAGTCGATGTTGTTCACTAATGTCAAGTGGCTGGAGATTTAGGGCCCCAGAGCTCAGGAGGTCTCCTTTAACTGTGCTGGCTGTACTCTCAGCACCAACATAAATTGCTGCCTGAACTGAGCCCCTCAGAAGCTATTCCAGAAGCAATGATGACAGCCACATTAACGTGTACTGTACTGGAAACAATCAGCTCCAGCCCTGTGTCAGGGAAGCCAAAATAAGAGCATGGCAGTCGCCTGTTTTATAGCTATTTTTTCCATAATTAACATCACTTTACAAAACCTGTAAAATAGGGCTAGTTTAAAAATGATCACATTAGCAGACTGAAAGATTTTTAGTTTTGATAAGGAGATGGCTGAATCTCACATGCAAAAGTAAGTTGTAACATGAATAAAAGGAAGTGAATAACTGTAGTTTGCTAAAGGTTCAACTACAACCCTATAACTTTAGCACTATCATGAACAGATCAGAATACCAAATCTATGATCAGTACTCATATCTCATTATACCATCTTTGTCTTCTGTGTCAAAGAAATGCCATAGCACATCAGATAACAACAGAATATTAATACTGCAAAAGTTAAAGGAAAGGATCATGCTGTCTGTAGTTAGCTCAAAGTATTTTGGCCAGCTGCTGTAAAATCTTGTTTCAAGGTCCCCAGAGGTTAATGTGATGACTGATATTCACAGTCTTTCTATGAGGCCCCAGAAGAATCTTCCTATGTTCCTGCATTTTCCCAACCTACTGAGGTTCTTGAATGTCCTATGTATTTGCTCTGGCTTTTCTAAATAAGGTGGTTTGGATGACATATTTTTTGTGTCAAAATGAAGTCCTTCTTCTCCTCAAAAAAAAAAAGTGCTGGCTTTTCTAAACAAGGTGGTTTGAATGACATATTTTTTGTGTCAAAATGAAGTTCTTCCCCTCAAAAAAAAAAAAAAAATCATCCCTAGCATAAAGCAGTGTTAATACACATGAAATAAATTGATTTTGCCAAGGCTAAATTTGTCTAGTGGAGCCTATACTTGAGATCATTCAAGTGCTCTCTTGAGTTATCTCATTGTATCAGTGTTTGCAGGACAGGGCCTTGAATTTGTTTCTGCCACACAAAGTTGATATATAAGAAGACAGGATTTAATTGAAACATCTCTGAGGGGTCTTCAACAAGTCCCGTATTTCTTTATCTGAATAAACTTTTTATGAAAGAAGAATCAAAGCGTATAAGGAACCTTTAGTAGAGATCCTGGTATCAAATGCAACTATAGTCTGTAATAAATGTGACCATAGTCTATAATAAATACTTTTCCATTTTTGTATGGGAAGCTTTTTGAGGGGAAGGCTTTGCTCATTAAAATATTTTTTATTTTACATTGCATATTGGATTTTAGAAATTCATTCATACCATGGATTTGATCCAGACAAGCCATAAGTTTATGAAAAGTCTTTAGCTGCAGAAGACCCAACTTTTCCAGAGTGCTATCACCAAGTAAATTAATGCTTTTGCTTAAATAACTTAGTGCCTAGGAACACAAACTATGGAGATCTGTCTAAGGTTGTTAGCCTTTTCTGTATGTCCCCTGTCGTGGTTTAACCCCAGCTGGCAACTAAGGACCACACAGCTGCTCACTCACTCCCCCCCAGCAGGACTGGGGAGAGAATCGGAAGAGTAAAAGTGAGAAAATTCGTGGGTTGAGATAAAGACAATTTAATAGGTAAAGCAAAAGTCACACACACAAGCAAAACAAACTGAGGAATTCATTCACTCCTTCCCATCAGCAGGCAGGTGTTCAGCCATCTCCAGGAAAGCAGGGCTCCATCACACGTAACGGTTACTTGGGAAGACAAACGCCATCACTCCGAACATCCCCTGCTTCCTTCTTCTTCCCCCAGCTTTATATGCTGAGCATGATGTCATATGGTATGGAATAGCCCTTTGGTCAGTTGGGGTCAGCTGTCCCAGCTGTGTCCCCTCCCAGCTTCTTGTGCCCCCCCAGCCTCCTCGCTGGTGGGGTGGGGTGAGAAGCCAGAAAAGTCAGTGTAAGACTGCTCAGCAGTAACTAAAACATCCCTGTATTATCAACACTGTTTCCAGCACAAATCCAAAACGTAACCCCATACTAGCTACTGTGACAAAAATTAACTCTATCCCAGCCAAAACCAGCATATCCCCATCTCTCCTTCAACAAATATGCAGCTGACTTACCCATCCCAGTATTTTAGCATAATAGGGATTGAACCCAAAGCTTCCATATAGCAGAGACTGATGCTCAGGTTCTTCACACCTAACTTGAGATACTAAACTGAGTAGTATCTACATTAATAATGGCAAAGCTGTTTAAAAACAGGGTTATTCATGCCTTTGTACAGATAGACCCAGTTTTTTCAAGAAGGGAGGATTCTGGAAACTCTTAAGTGTCTGAGACTGGCTTTGTGGAGGTTGGTGGCACTGGCTTTGAACACCATCATTCTTTTACTTCTGCTGGGCTTGGTCTTTTCTGCCCTGTAATGATTTATCAGGAATATAATTTTATGGAAACAAAGAATCATTTCCCACGCTCATTCAGGGACACCACTAAGAGTGCATGCTATGAATGCCCTGTTGTCCTTTCCTGCCCCAAGCACCATGTTGGCTTAAATGTCTCTTAGCTTCCTGCAGTGGGAAGTCCTGGTAGCCAATGTACTTGGGGCTTTCACTGCCAGGGAATCAGTGGCTAAGAGTGTGAGAAATTCACCCCAGTAGGCTAGAGAAAATAACAACAAATAGGTCATCCAGGTCCCTATGTCAGTGGTCCTTTCCTGTGTCTTAATGTTTTCCTTTACCGTGGGCAGGTGACTTTATCACCCTTGTCATACACCAGGATGATAGGCAAGGATGTATACAAGGGTGTAACTGTCAATATCAGTTACAGTGATGTACATCAAGAACAACTCCAGTAAAGTCAAAGCAGTATAGGGGTATAAAGCTGGGGAGAACAAGCCTGTAGTCTGGTCTCGGTAGGTAGGACTGCAGGAATTAATCATGTTTTCAGGACGGCCAATTCATCTGTCACATGACAATAAAAAATACATTTAGAAAATATAAAATGCTGCCTTTCCTTTGTTCATTTTTAAGGAAATGTAACTGAAGAGGCAAAAGCTTTAAGCTTTTTTTAAGCTCAGTGTCCAGCCCTATCTTGCAGATTTAGCTGTGACTACATGTGAATAAAGTCCATCATATCCTTAGAATTTAGCTTTATTAAACTGACTCTCTCCCCCATCTCTGCATCCATTAAATTCTCACTCTTCTCCTCCTCCTCAGTTCCCCCAAAGATACTATTCATTAAAATGTAGAGAATAAAATCTCTATATGTGCATTTTTGCTTATTAGCTGTGCTCGGTGCCTCATCATTTGCCAAATTCATATTTGTTGAACAAGGAGGGCAGAAACAATGTGAAATCAATCTTTTTTGCTTGGCCAGATAAACATAAGACACAATGAGAGAAAGAAAGGCACAGAGAGAGTGAGATAGGGAGGAAGAAAATAAAGCAGGAAAACAGCAACACCATCCCAATGGTGATGGATAACTGAAGTGAACGTGTCAGGGTGGTATTATGTAAATTACCAAAGCAGCTGAGCAGTGCACTGATGATTACAGAGGATGTGAACAATGTTGTGGTCCCCAGGTGCCACCATGCCTTGTTATTTTTTCTTCCCTCCAACTACCCTTGGGGTAGATTCTTCCTGACCTGAGTCCTTGAAAAAAATCATCCAAGAAATGTGTTCCTAAAAAAAAAGGTTAGAGGACATCCATGACATTTCTCTAAAGCAATAACTGCACCCTGTATGTTGCCAGTTTAACATTCTAAAAAGTGCTTTTTACCTACACCTCTGAAGGATTTGACTTATCAAACACCTTCATTACAGAATGGGCTCAAGGTCAACATGTTTTTAAACAGAAAAGGGAAACTGAAGGGTGAGGGTAGAATTCGACATGCATTAAACTATATTTTAAAGTTACTCATTACTTTGTGTTATTAGGAAGCAACTTTTCTCCCTCTCATTAGACATTCTGTGTGTCTGTGTTTGAATTTGTGTGTCGGTGTTTGTGTCTATGTTCACTGGTGTGTCTATGTTCACTGGTGTCTATGCATTTTGTTTCTGCTTTTGGGGAGGGTTGATTTAAATAACTGTTGATGAAGATTGCAAAATGCTAATTAGCTAGTTAGTCCTCATTTGAAAATATTCCTTATTTGACCTGAAAGTGGGCCCAAAACGGGAAGTCCCATAGTCCATGGATGTGCTCATAAATTATCAAGACAAACATCCAAACCCTCTGCAGGCTTTTCAGGATTGGATCTTAGAAAATAACAAACCTCCATTGGCTTAGGTTATGCAAAACAACTCTTCAACATGTCAAGGATTTCACCTAAATACTTCCTTGAAAACAATGTTAGAAGTAAAATAAAGCCTAAGAAAACATAAGAAAAATAGATAAATATTTTCAAAAATATTCTTAGGGTTTTTAAGCTAAATTATTTTAACCAGGCTTCTAATTAATTTGCATTCTTTTGTAACAAATGGATGAAATTGTATTATTTTATTAACAAGGTGCTTAGAACATTATTCCACTTGGCCTAGGTTGATCAACATTGGTTACACAAAGTGCCCATTACACTAACTGAAGTTTCATGGAGTTTAGGCAAACTTAAACTAGCCCCTCCTGTAGGTCCTACCCACAGAAGAATGGTGCAGCAGAGTGGGATTTGTTGCTTTGCAGGTCAGTCTAGATGACAAAAATTGTTCCATCTCTCCTTAAAATCTAGCAGAGGCATGCAGCCCTGATAAGTCTCTGTTTGGCACAACATCTATTAAATCACGCCCAATCTCACGTCTGAGTTCACTGGACTCTGCAATATCAATAATAAATAAGAATCATTAGTGTTTATTCCTTCAATAGGAGTTTCTTGGAGTAGGTAATGTAATATCTGCACAGTAGTGCACTTTCCAGCACTGCTGTGGGCAGCCTCATGGGACTAACAGGGAGAACTTGATAACTGACACTTGTACAGGTTTAAATTTGAAATTGCATTTAATTTGTATGTCATTATGTAATTGAGAACATGAACCTTTAAGGCAAATATAACAGGAAATGAGCATCCTGCTAAAAATCTTTGGAATACAATAACTAATTTAATGGGATTCATATCTCCGGAGACTGTCACAAGACCTTTTCGTGGTAGATTGCATTTGCTCTGTTTACGTGTAAGGGGGCGGCACTTAGGGGGTGAGGGTACATGTGAGCTGGTGGAGGTCCAGAAACATTCACTTCTGGAGTGACAATTCCTTTCCGTGGGACAGAGGCAGCATGAGCAAATGCAGAGCTCCTCTTGGGTTCAGTGCTGCATGCAGCTCTTTCCTGGGTGGGATTTATCAGCGAGGTCAGTATGACTTCTTTGGGATCCTTTCTTGACTTTTACTGGAGTCTGTAGTTGGCACTGAACGTGTTGTTTTGTTTAAATTCGTAACAAGAGCAAAATAAACAAACTTGGGGGAAAAAACAAGCTAAACTGGCCACGTAGAGAAACTTTTATGCCAACCTTATCTCTGGTTTCATTGTTAATATACAGTGGTTTGGTTTCCCAAGACATCTCAAAAATACCGGGACATAGGAATACATTTTTAATGGAAAAAATTGCTTGTGAAACTTCTATCAATTTGGATTTGGTCAGATTGCCTAGCCTGCTGTCTGGCTAGGCTCCTTCTACATTCCTGAACTCAATGATGAATAGCAATATAAGCTATGACATAACAATTGCTTCTTTCTTCATTCTCTACTATATTTAATTCAGGATTTTTTTCATATGACTTTAAAAATAGCTCCTATAGAAAGGATATGGAAACTGAGGTCTCCTTCATGTAACTTTCTCAGTGCTGTGTTGTGTAAGATCTCCAAAAACCCTTAAGAGCACAAGTCCTGCTAATTGTTAATTGGGACATTCAATGGGACTTGAGCACCCACTTCACTTAATTGCTTTTGAGCAGCCAACACAGCTCTGAGAAGTGGCAGACATTTGTGACCAGATTTACTCCTATATCCTGGGTCCAATTTGTCAAGAGCAAAAGCATCACTTACAATATGCCATTGACCCTCAATTGTTCAGCTTTTTTGCAGAACCTGGGCTACCTATTGCCGGAGTTATTTTGTTCCACTAGGCTTTTCTTTACAGAAATAAATAAATAGCGGATTTTTATAGATTAATGTTCTATTTCCTTCATTTTAAAGCATTTAATTTAATGTGATTTTTCACTGACAAAAAATGGTACTTCTGGCAGTGTAATAATAACTTGCATTCGTATTGTACCTTTCATCTCAAGTGATCCCAAAGCACTTTACTAACTTAACAAGCTGAAACACACTATATTAAATACTACACATAGGGATCACTTCATCCACCACTAAAACAACCACTTATGTGGTGAAATGAGCCAACTGTTTAAGGCTCAGTTCTGCAAGGTGTTGAGCTCTATTAGCCTGATACAATGCCCACTGAAGTCAATACAAAGACTCCTGAAGATTTCATTGGGCTCAGGATTAGGATTTATTACACTCTTCCATCAAAGCATTTAGGAACATGCTTAACTTAAGCACTTGAGCAGTTTCATTGACATTAATAGAGCTTGAAGTTACTTAAAGTTGAGCTTGTGAGTTTTTGAAGTAGGGCCAGGTGTCTTAGTGCTGTGCAGTACAGATCACAGCAAGTGCATTTGACACAGCATAGAGAAACAGAAAACAAGAACTGAAGAACACCCTAACTCATCAAATCCACTGCAGAAATTAGGTAGCACAATTTAAACACCCTTACCAAACACATGATCAAGACAACATGAAAGAAGAATTATTAGTCCACTCCTTGAAACATTTATGTATTCACTACATGCCAGTAAGTTTATGTTATTACCTCCGTTTTATTACCAGTGCTTTATTATTTGGAGACTGTAAAATTATGAATCTTTTTGTGTTTGCAAATCATATATTCCTCTTAATGTAATCCAGTAATTCATTACTTTTCTTCCTGCATTGGTAGTTGGATTAATAAGTATCTCCTACATAAATTTACTAATTAAAAAATAATAGGAAAGAATAGGCCTATGAGCTGGAGCAAAGCAACTGGAAAGAACCATAGAAAAGCAACTGGAGGAAAAAAATCGTGGCTGCTCTGTTTAATATTAGGCAGCTCCAAGGATGCTACTTCTCAGTCCCAAAGACAGTAAGGTTTTGTGATGCTAGAAAAGATAGTAAGTCCAGGTCAGAACTGGGACAGTAATAACCCTTCTTCATAACCTAACTGCACCCTTCCATGTTAACATACTGTGAACTGAGCACAAGTGACAAAACCAATCCATCACTGCACCGCCAACACAAAGAAGAATAGAGAGGTTAACAGAAATTGATGACATCCCCGCTCGAATTTTACACTGATTCGGCCAGCTCTACGATTGAAACAGACAAAGATTTATAGTCCGAGCTAGGACGCTGGCTCTCCTTGATTGCCTTGATTTTTTTTTTTTATGCGCTTCTGCATATTTATTTCCAAGCTCATCACGGGCTTGTAACATTAGAATGCTGATTTGATTTTACATTCCAAGAGGAGTAGACATTATGCAGCCATTTGCATGATGTGAGAGAAATCACCATAACGGTTTGTGATATCGGCGACCAAAATGATCGCTAATGTTCACCTGCATAAGCAGGATTGTGTAATATTTTTTTTTTGAAATTCAGATTTTTTCCTTTTGCTTCTTTCTCTATGAAAAAAAAAAAATAAAAAGAGGGAATTATTCCATATCCTGTGGATGAGAAATTGTGTTTTGTCATGCCTCCGAGGGCTACAGTGGTATTGAGCTTTTATGAATTCGTTTGATATCAGGGCTGAGCATTACGAGTTCCAACACAAATTTTTTTCCCCATGACATTATTACTGAAAGCTTTTATCAGTTCATTGTGACAAAAAATTGATTATTATCCTTGACATTTGATGGATAGCTTTCATAAAAGTACATTTTTTTTTTGTTTTTTTTTGTGTGTAAGTCTGTAAAGTTTTCTTAGGAAGGTTCTATTTTCTGGAGAGGAAACAAAAAAATATCAAACAACAACCACTTACTCGATCGAGTATTCTTGTGTCACTGTTATCTGTGAAAAAGTTGGAAGTAAAGTGACAATCCTGCTTCCTTACAGCTTTTTCTACTTAAACACTAGGGAAACATACATTCACACAGCTTAGAGGTAAATTTGGATTAGTAACATAACTGTTCTATAGGTACCTGAAAAGGGGATTTTGAAGTGGTTGTGACAGAGGCATTGATAGCCACTCCATAGTTAGGGTTAATTCAGGCCTTTGTCTTTCCAGATTCTAATACCTGTTTAGAGTTGTTATATTTTAAACAAATGTTCAGCAGGTGCCTGACAGAAGAACAAAGCTGCCTTTAAATAGTTTAACTCTTGTTTATTGCATTCTAGAAATAAGAAGCAATAGGACTCAACTCATTCTGAACAACGCCAGGAGCTGAAGCTAATGGTGATTCAATTATGGTCCCTCACAAATGGGAATATTCACCTCTGTGTGTGCATTAGTGTTGATGGGAGCTCTGTGCTTGCCTTGGGAGGAGAATATACTTTAAGAGAATGTGGCAGAAGAGTTTTCTTCTGGAGGAGTGGGAAATGGCTGCTTTCCCCGGTTGCCATTCTCAATGGTGGATTTGTAGGAGTCTTCCCAGGGACCCTTACTGAAACAAAAGGTGGGCGGATAGTGAATTTTAGAGAAATTTGTGAAGACAGAAAGTCAGCCAGAGGCCAGACCAACCATTCGCTAGAGAAAAGGGGCTTTAGAGAAGATAAGATTAGTTATAGGAACAGATTTTAACCTTTTGAAGCAAATGCTGTTAAGTGTCAGATCAATTAAGAAAAAAAAAGTAAAAGAGTTTTCTGAACTGTGTGCCAGTTTCAGACATTTGGTGGTTCTTGAGATCAGGGAAGTCAGCAGTGAGCAGAAAAAAGAGAATTTAGCCTTGCTGTTAGTATTGCATAGATGCCAGAGTGATTCCTGGTGATGGACTGGTGCAGGGGCAGTTGCAACATGAGTGTGAAAGAGAGGAAGGAGGATACTACTGAGAAGCCTCAGTCCATCACATAACCTGCAGTATGTGCCCTGTACTAAGAGAAGTGATTAAACGGCTGCAGTCTTCTTAATTCCCTCCCCTGGACTTTCCACCTCTCTCCACTCCCAACAGGTCTGTCCTGGGGGCAGGTTCTGGGGCAAATTTACCAAATAGGGACAATATAAATATCAGTAATGCTGTAGGAAAGGAAGAATTCTCACGTGTATACTTTGCATCTGTTCTTAGAAAGAAGGCTGATGTTTACAACAACAATGAAACAGGTTTTGTTCCAGTAGTACTGAAAGGAAACGAACAAAATAACAGTTTTAAGAAAAAAATCTAAGTTAACTTTAACTATGCTGAAATACTTCATACATGATTAGTTGCAAAAATGTTCAGAAGAATGTCAGACTGATGGATAAATCTTGCAAGAGTGAAAAAACTCTGGGGCTCTGGAAAAAACTGGTTGTTGTACCACTGTTTAAGAAGGACAGATACTTCAGTAAACTCTCATCTGGTTAAATGGATATAGAGCAACTAAGTCAAGGTGATGGGAGATGAAACCAATGAAGAATTAAAATAATGGCAATATACACACTGTCAATCAACACAGCTTGATGAAAAACATTTGTCAAATAAACTTGCTCTTTTTGATTGAGTTTATGATTTCATTGGCAAAGATTTCTGTAAGGCATTTGATTTCACTATGATTTAAAAATACTACAGATAGTTCATTAAAACCTTTCTAACTGATAGTTTTTAAAAAGGAATTCTAATGAAAAAATAATGAATCTTTTTTTTTCCTATTGGCTTCCTTCTGGCCTGATTCAAGTCACGACCTGACCAGCGATGCACAAAACGACATAAAATCAGTCTTGTTAGGATTTACATACACAAAAACAACAGTATGCTAAATAATGAGAAAGATAGATCTGATGAACAACCTGGATATTGCAATAAACTGGACTTGCTTGAGTAAGATTTATTTTAACTTTTCCAATGACAATATTACATATCTAGGAACCAAGATTACAAATCACAATTTCTCTCTGAAGGAGAAACTCATTTTGAAAAGGAGTATCCTAAGGAGTTGGAAATTTCAAGGGATCCATATGATGTGGCAAAACGTATGATCAGGAAGCTAAGAGAGCAAATACCAGTCCTCAGATCTGTAGCCAGAAATAGTAAGGAGTTGATGATTAACCAGAGGAATAATTTATTTAAGGATCTCATGTCTTCTCTAGCTCTTGGTGTTTAACTCAAAATGAAGAGCTTTGAAAAGATATGTTCTGTCTTACCAGCAGGCCTCATGCAAGAAACAGATAGGGTCATTACTGTTCCCTCCACTGTTGAGTTTAAATTATCTCTGAATTGTCAGATTCATCAAAAGAAAATTAAAAATATGTAACAGCCTATGGGTTGCATAAATAAAAAGAATTGCATGAATTAAGATGCCCAAATTAGGCACTGAAGGCACTCAAAAGGTATTCTTTAGGTGCCTAAATGCCGGTTTCAAGGCCAAAGGCAAATATATGCAAGGTCTCACATGAAATGTTGTCATTTGCAAGTGATATTTTAAAGATTTTTTGGTTTATTTCTTCTTTTTTCTGGTAGAATATTAGGATTTTTTCTGCAGCTTTCAGAGGAGAGGAAAAAGCGTATTGTCTACTACTTTTCCTGTGTTAAAATGATTTTCACACTCTGCAAACAGGAATGTACTACTGTCAAACATGAAGCCTTGGCTCCATTTCTCTATGCACTTGCTACATGTGACTTTTTTCAGTGACTGGATTGTATATACCTGGTGGGTTAGCCTTGGCAAACAGCCAGGCTCCCATCCAGGCTCTCACTGCCTCCCTCTGCTTAGCAGAACAGGGGGAGAAAATAGGGTGGGAAACTTCATGGGTTGAGATTAAGGCAGTGAGATTACTTACCAGTTACTGTCACTGGCAAAACAGGCTCAACTTGAGGAAAATTAATTTACTTTTTTTGCCAATTAAAATAGATTTGGGTAGTGAGAAACAAAAGACAAACATTAAAACAACACCTTTCCTCCTCGACCTCTGCTCACAGAGGCCACCCCTGCAGCGCCCCTACTGCCAAAGCCTTGCCACGGGCATCCAATACAATATAATACAAAAAATACTAGTCCAACAAGTGGTTTGAAATAGTGAAAGGACAACATTTAAGTTGCATGTTGCTGTTGCTTTTATATTTTCTGCTAATTTGTAGGAATTACAGCTAATTTTTTGCAGAAGAACGCCCTTTTAAACAAACTTGACGGGCACGATTCTCCCTCTATTTATATATTACCATTGAAACCCTAATTAAAAAAGGCTGATTTTAGGTCTATAAAACCAAAACTTGATTGGATTGATCATTTGGTTTATTTTAACCCTCTCATAATACAATGAAAGTTCCTGGTTTTATTTAATTTCTATCGCAATGACTGCATTTGCAGTGAAACTGATAAAACAAACAAAACCCTGTTTTTGTTCTAGATAACATTTTATTTAAACTGTTAGATCGTTGCTGTATATATTCAAGTGAATACTGTGGAGCACAATATTAGATTCTTGGCTGGATCTTCCTGTCAGCAATCCATTAGTTGTAATGAATCTAGTAAGAAACTAATGTGCGATCCATATTAGAAATGCACAGAGGCTGGAATATCTGTGGTATAAAGGCTTTTCGGGAATTTTAAAATTTGTCTGCCAGCAGGAGTGATTTCAAAGAAAAGAAAATTATGGTAGAGTAAAGAGGGGGACTTTGGGTCATTCAGATATCTTGCTTCAGAAAATTAGAAGGATTTGTTTTGATTTCAATGTTTTGAATCTTTGTTATATTACAGCACTTGTCATTCTGTTATGATTATAATTTGAGAAATTATTTCTAATTGAAAAGTCAGCTTCCATGAAAAAATGAAATATCTAAAATAATGTAAAAACCAGCCATTTCAAAACTGTCAGAAGTTTTCCTTACATTTGCAAGCGAAATCCTAGAAATATCAATCCCATTTTACAAAGCATTTCTGTTTTGATAGCAATATTTTCCAGTGAACCGTAAACCAATCAACATTTATCTAAATGCCTCTAGTCTTACTCTCACAAATTTCCTTATTCTTTATTATCAGTTGCCGGGTTGGTTCATTTTGCACACAAAGTACTAAGCTTAACAAGTATGTTTTGGAATTAGGTCTAAACATAGAAGCAAACAGAATACTTTAATTATTTCCAAAGTAAAGTGGGTTTTTTAATTGGAAGACAGTTAGACAAGGATTTCAGGATAAATTACCTAGTAAGATGAATTTAAGAAAGTCATGCATTGACAAAATGACATTACTTTACACTTAGTTTGATTTCTGTGCAGATCAAAAGCAGGCACAGGTAGGAAGATACAAACAGCCTCAAATATTTGTAGTACTTTCAGTGAGAGGAATAATGAATTTAGTCTCATGAATAAAAGTAAATCAAGTTTAAACTGTGAAGTTGGAGGCTATCCTGAGAGAAAGAATAAGAAACTAAAAATAGATTGTTCTCCGTTGTTGTGAGTGAATTATGCACATTACTCCAGACAGATTTTGTTGAGGTGATTTAGCCATAATCCACTTGTTTTGTGCTTGCATGCCTAAATTTTATGTGTCATATGTACAAAGATGGATAAAAGACTATTTCTGAGATATAAATATGCATATGCAAAGCCAAGTACAGTAAGATTGAATCATCTCCATATATTCTGTAACAGGAAAATAAAAAGATGACAGGGAGCATCAAATTAACTTATTTTACTAGCTTCTCCCTCAAACACATTTTTAAAAGTGCAAAACAATGTAATTTGTTGTGGCATGCTACTCCCTGTGTTGCTATTAAGCTATCCAGGTGATGCTCTCTTGGGAATCCACTCTGAACAGAGGCCTAATTCAAGACTGGATCACAACATCTGCACCAGATAGAATTTGTCATCTTCTGTCTTCAAGCCCATTGGCTGTTGCTTAGCAACTGGTCAATCTCACAGAGTATTTGCCATGACAAATTAGTAGCGTTGTTACCATGACAACCAGCTTTGTTACTTAATTAAATTGATTTGAATCAGAATTGGCTTTCGGGGAAACAAGTGCGTTGTGTGAAGTAGTAAACACGAGCTTGGAGCTAACCATTCATGCTTTGATGTAGTAGTCCCTAAAATCAACACCATCAGGATGAAATCCAAATCAAGTCCTGAAATCACTGTGGACAGATTTGCTCAAGATTTTCATTTCCTTTTCCAGATTTTTAGAGCACTCTGGATATATTAAGCAATGGTCCAAAAAAAAAAAAAAACCCGACATCTCTCAGGGAAAAAAACCAAAACCAAACCCAAAACCCAGGCTGCTCCAATTTCCTGATTAATGCTTTGATAGTGTAAGTAGGGAATGTACTGCTCTTTAGCAACCGATTGTGGAGCCATGTTGCAGTGTCACTGGAAATTGCACAGCTTCAGACAGAGAAAGGAAAAGAAACCAGATTATGTGGAGTAAAGAGCTAGGAATGGAATTTCTTGACATTCTTTCTATTTCTACTCCAGTGGCATTTTGACTGCTGCCTTGAGAGTCTCAGTGTTTGCCATAATATATAGCTCTGCCTGGCTTGGGGAAGTAAGGGAAATCCCTTCTTTTGATACTTAGGGCGCAAACACCACAAAATTAAAATAAGGCAAGCTAGAAATTCAGATTTCACACTACCAGCAAATTTCTTTTAACAGAAACACCTACACACTTTTTAATTATGTTTTCTACCCTTCTTATCCTCTTTGCAGACTGAGGCACAAGATTAACATATTTGCATCTTACATGTACTTAATGAATGAAACCTACACGTTAAGTATGAGTACAGCTGTTGCAGACTTTAGATATGCAATCTCACAGTTTTCAGTTTATCTCTATTTTATCACCGGTAATGTATGGGTGGCTGCTCTTGCTGTCCTTCCTGATCTTCCTGCAAATTTAACTGCACAACTCAAGTTGCATTTTCCTTATAAAATATTAAATGAATTGCTTGGAATGATTTGAGATTTCTCATTATGTGTGACTGATTTAAAGTTCGAATGTGCTGTTTTGCATGGATGTTCCAAAGCTTAAGCCTATGTAAACAATAAATGGGAAACATCAACCAAGTGGTGACTCACATGGGAAACTGCAAAATGTTGACAAATTCTAAATTGCAAGGTGCTGTGTGGCCTTGTTACATTGCTTGTGTGCTATCTGTAATTCACACTGCTATCATTAGCATATGCAGACAGCCTACTGAATCTCTCTGAAGTAGATTTTTATTTCTTTAGACTTTATTAGCAGAGTCTCACTTTTTTAATGCACTTGTTTTGAAAGTTTGTTCAGAAGCTTCTGGCAAAATAAATCATTTAAAAGAAAGAAGAAACATTTACATATGTACCACTAGCAAAAACAACTAAGATTATCTTTCACACCTCTGAATGAATTCATACAAAGCATTGTTCTCCTTAAATCATTTTCACAGAACTTAGTAATTGTGAAACCTGATTTACAGCAATGCACGTAAAAGTTCCAAATACTTTGATGTCTTCTCCTGGTAAATATTATGCTTTATATGTATCACCCTGATACAGTGATTTCATCTTCAAAAATCCTGTAGAAATGTCATATTGTCCTTCTCATTGTTAGAGCAGAATTAATTATAGGAACTGACATCTTTATTATACGGAGGGGGAAACTGCGGAGGAAAAATTAAGTCATTGTCAAAAGTTCAGAACTCAGAATCACTGTTCATGTCTGCCACAAACGTCAATGTTAGGCTTCAAGTTCGACCAGCTAAAATTGCCATACAGGAAAGTATTTCTAAAAGCTGATTTGCAAGTATTTTTCATTAAAAACTCCTTTATTTTTTTTGTGGGGCTATAATTGGAGGAAAAAATAGACTATTAGGAGAAAAAAATTCTGATTAATGTTTGTCTTTCAATATATTTCTCTTGTATTTTTCTAAGCCTGTCTGTTGAAACAATACATTGCCAGAAATAAGTTGTTTTCTGAAAAATAGCTACCAATGTTAATAATAGAAAAGTCTAAAGAATTAAAGTGGAGAGGAAGTGTAGAGTAAAAGTATATTCAAGGGATACTATCCACAAGTTGGACAAGTAATTGAGAGAAGCTGAAAAGCCATGCAGAAGAAGTCAGAAACAGACCAGTTTGGAAAAAAAAGATATTATCTTTTTTCATACATCAGTGAAGTGAGCAGAGGGGCAATACCTCACCTGTTGCACAGCTTACTACTTATTTCAGTCACCAACAGCAATCAGTATCATCCAATTAAGGTATAGTTTTGAGAAAGGATAATCGTTTTTCTCCAGATGAGAGGAACAGACAGGTCAGCAGTTTTTAGCCATTCAAAAGGAAAAGGGAGCAACACTGTAAATACCTTGATTCCTTCCTAAGAGTATTTGGCCTTCAGAGACCATGAACTAGAGCAAATAGTGGGGGATTAGCAAAGACACGAATTTGATAGTTGAGTATATATAGTATAGATATCATTCACGACTGTGTGGGGATCTGGGGTGCTGGTATAGAGTGGAGAATGACATTGGATTTAAACATACAGTTTCATTACTGCATCTTCTCCTACAATATAAACAGAGGGGTGTTTGCACCCTGGCCCTGTTGCATTCAGCATGGCATGGTCCCAGAAACAGGCTTTCTGGCTGGAAAGCAGCTGTTCAACGGCTGAAACGTGGCTGAAACAGAGTCCTTCGCTTCCGTGGCCACTTCACAACATGAGGGGTTAGGTAAGTCCAAGGGTGACTCAGGCAGACAAACCGTCTGACCACCCAGCCTGATTAATTATGCTATTTGCCCTTGGGCAAATCAGGCAGATACTTACTAGACACTGTCCATTCCTATTTTAGTGGGTTTGTTAAATAGTCAGTAAAAATGCTTTAACTTGGCTTAGCCACATCTAATGGATGTCACAGTCTTATAATGTTCTCTCTTTGCTGAAATGTTTCAGGGCTAAGTTAAAGCAGGAATTTATAAGTATGGCACACTGTTTTCAGTAGTTTGTCATCACTTACTACCCTTCTCAGCCCCTCCAAAGGAATAAAAGGATGGGGGCATATTTTTCTCTTCAAGGTTAGTGAGTGTTATTACATTGAAGACGAATGCTTCAAGATCCTTCTATAATGATTAGCTTCACATTCCAAGCAAGAAACTTTTCTCTTTTGGAAATGTTTTAATATTCTTCTGTAGCTGACTATCCTCTTCTGATTCACTGTAGGAAATGATGGGTTACTGATATTTTCCCTACCCACGCCTTAAGATTAAAGGCACAATTGAGCGATTGAAAGCATGTCCCTTCTCTCCTCCATGAACAGTGACAGATCTGAACCACATGAATATAAACAGATGCAGCAGGACTAATTCTGATCTTTCTTAAAGCCAGGTAGCTCTGGTATATTTTCAGGGAATTAGCACAACAAAGCGTCAAGATTCTTATCATGAACACAACTCCTATTGTACTAGGCACTGTACAAACACAGAGTAAAATGTTGTACAGAGTTACAAGTCAAAGATAAGGATATTGGTCATATAAGTAAGGGGAAAACAAGAAAACAATGAGACATTAGTAGTCAGTGTGCTATGCTTCATAGAATCATAGAATCATTAAGGTTGGAAAAGACCTCTAAGATCATCGAGTCCAACCATTAACCCAACACCACCATGCCCACTACACCATGTCCCTAAGCGCCACATCTACACGTCTTTTAAATATTTCCAGGGATGGTGACTCAACCACTTCCCTGGGCAGCCTGTTCCAAGGCCTGACCACTCTTTCAGTAAAGAAATTTCTCCTAATGTCCAATCTAAACCTCCCTTGGTGCAACTTGAGGCCGTTTCCTCTCATCCTATCGCTTGTTACTTGGCAGAAGAGACCAACACCCACCTCGCTACAACCTCCTTTCAGGTAGTTGTAGAGCGCGATGAGGTCTCCCCTCAACCTCCTCTTCTCCAGACTAAACAACCCCAGTTCCCTCAGCCACTCCTCATAAGACTTGTGCTCCGGGCCCTTCACCAGCTTCGTTGCTTTTCTCTGGACACGCTCCAGCACCTCAATATCCTTCTTGTAGTGAGGGGCCCAAAACTGAACACAGTATTCGAGGTGCGGCCTCATCAGTGCCCAGTACAGGGGCACGATCACCTCCCTGCTCCTGCTGGCCACACTATTTCTAATACAGGCCAGGATGCCATTGGCCTTCTTGGCCACCTGGGCACACTGCTGGCTCCTGTTCAGCCGGCTGTCAATGAGCACCCCCAGGTCCTTTTCCTCCGGGCAGCTTTCCAGCCACTCTTCCCCAAGCCTGTAGCGTTGCCTGGGGTTGTTGTGGCCGAAGTGCAGGACCCGGCACTTGGCCTTGTTGAACCTCATACAGTTGGCCTCGGCCCATCGATCCAGCCTGTCCAGGTCCTTCTGCAGAGCCTTCCTACCCTCGAGCAGATCAACACTCCCAGCCAACTTGGTGTCGTCTGCAAACTTACTGAGGAAGCACTTGATCCTCTTGTCCAGATCGTTGATAAAGATATTGAACAGGACCGGCCCCAGTACTGAGCCCTGGGGAACACCGCTCGTGACCGGCCGCCAACTGGATTTAACTCCATTCACCACAACCCTCTGGGCTCGGCCATCCAGCCAGTTTTTTACCCAGTGAAGAGTGCACCTGTCTAAGCCATAAGCCACCAGTTTCTCTTGGAGAATTGTGGAGAGAAAAGACCTGAACACCTGGCTTAGTTGTCCCTTCTGTAAGGAAACTGTAAACATCAAAATGTAAAAGCTCTCAGTTAGGAATGCTGCTTGCGAATACCCTGAGGTGTGGCCTAATGAGTACCAGCTGATTCAAGAGCCAATGAGTACCAGCTGATTCAAGAGCCAAAACAGGTGAAGGGAATTGTGAGCAGACATGTGATCGTTGCTGGAAGGAAGATTTAAGAGAGGCAACGGAGAGCAACAGAAGTGTGAAGCAATGGAAAGAGACAGAAGGGTGAGGCAATGGAGAGGGAGACTGTGGGACTGCCCTGTTATGATAGAGGCTCTAGTCTTGTTGCACATATATATATGTGAGGGTCTGTGCTATCTTACACCACAAATGGCACCCGAACAGGGACTGAAAGAGGAAAGCCTGGAGAAAGAAGGTCTTGAAGAAAGGAATTAGAAATATCCAGTGGTGTACCCCTGTTGAGCTGGACGGAGGACAATTCAGGTGGGCAGCCACAGGGAAGTTATATGAACTTTATACATTAGTTATGGGGCAGTCGGCATCTCAGTCGCAGAAGCTTCAACTTGAAATGTTTCAACATATTTTGAAGGTAACAAGGTTTTGAAGGAAAGCGAACTCTGTAATGGAGAACAGGCTTTGTATTAGAAGTGTTAAGTTAAGCTCTGTATTAGAAGTATTAAGAGAATAGGTTTAGTAAGTTAAGACTTGTATTAGACATGTAGAGTGCTAAGTTAAGCTTTGTATTAGAAGTGCTAAGTTTGTATGCTGTTTTGTCATGTAGAATTGATCTTTGTGTTGTAGTGTAAATAACTCCTGTAGACTGTAACGTTATATGATAAAAGAAGATAGTTAAGATTAATATTTGTCTGACTAAAAGGAGAATGATCATGCCCATATTGGGATTCGTCATTACTCCGGGAACGCGTTCTCACTCCGACCCTGAGTCACTCTGACAGAGAATGCTGTGGGAGACAGTGTCAAAGGCCTTACTGAAATCCAGGTAGACCACAGCCTTTCCCTCATCTACTAGGTGGGTCACCTGGTCATAGAAGGAGATCAGGTTGGTCAAGCAGGACCTGCCTTCAGTCATTGCACAATACAGGATTAATGTTTGAAAAGTAGTGGTCCTAAAGGTTGGTAAATGTCGTTGAAGGTACCTTAGAGATAATAAAGAGGTAGGAATAAGTTTGCAAATAAGGACATTGTGGTTTAAGTTACGGGCTATAAAAATGCACATTTTAACAAATTGTAGAATCCCAATTGTAGAAACTGGGAAATCTCAGTTTCAACTGAAAGGAAGATTTTCCAGTGAGGGCAGAGGTAGGAGTGAGAATAGAGGAATCTTAGACACATGCTGTGGCAGTTTCTTTAAATCCTGATTGTAGAAATTGGGCTAGGATATCATGAAAGTTTTAACTGTGGATGGATAAGAAAGGCTGTGTCTCAGATAAATTATGTACAGAGTATTTGGATGTGAGGACTAAGGATCTGTCAGGGATGAGCCAGATTACAAGCCTGAGTGACGTGAAAGATGACGATGAATTTGATCAAAAAGAAGAAAGAATAGAGAATTGTTTTCTTTTAGGTCTATGAAGACAAGTAAACCCGAGGTGATAGTTACATCAGTCTAAGTGAATGAGGTGACCAAGGTCTGTGATTTAGAGGAAAAGAAAAATATCAAAGAGCAAGACAAGTGGTACCACCATAATAATCTGAAAGTGAGTGTGAACCAGAGAAGAGATGAAAAGGAGTATTAAAGGAAATGGGAAAACAAGTAAGAAAGTGTCATGGAAGACCAGGGAAGATAGGACTTCAAGCATGAGATTGATTATGCTGATGAGATGAGCATGATTTTTAGTTCTGATCATTGACTAAGAATCCTTAAAACCTTTGGTGACAATTGTTTCAGCTGAGAGGAAGATTTTCCAGTGAGGGTAGAGGTAGGAACAAGAATAGAGGCATCTCAGACATATGCTGTGGTACTTTCTTTAAAAATCTGAGAAGAAAAAAAACCCTTAGAGCATTACTGGTAAAGCAAGAGGTGTCATTACTGGACCTTCTAAATGAGAGAAACAAAGTCATGTTTGTATACTAAGAGAAAAAAAAAATCTTGCTAGAGATTTTTAGTGGCATAAGTCAGATCATAATTGAGTAGGTATTTATTAGAACAAGTTTATGAAGAAGAGATAACAGTGTAAGAGAAAGCTCAGGTCTAGCAGAGGTCTAAGTCTTGACTGGAGAATCAGCAAGAACCTGGAAAAGCAACTATCCTTCTTTTAAGACTTCACCAGTTAAGGATTTTATTTAATTCTACTGATCCTCTTACGATGCTCTAACATTAAAAAAAAAATTGTGCCAATATTAAAATGACACGTTGTAGGTTAAAAATTCTATTTCCTACTCCCATTTCTCATTTGTAATATAACCTCACAGTGATACACACACAGACGCACATATATGTAAATACATATGCATGTATATATGGCACTATAAAGATACCTTGCAAGACCTACAAATAGATATCATATTTACTAAGGAAGTAAATATAACCAAGAAGACCTATCACACTCTCTTTATTTATTAATTGTAACATTTTCTCCATCATGCAATACAAATGTATAGAAGTTTGCAATTTCTTAATGAACCTCAAAACTGTATGTCTTTTTCTCATTCTTTGCAAAGCACTTAATAAATATTACATTACATCAAGAAAATACATCTGAGGGCATACTTTCTTAATAGAGCAAAACAAAGGACAAAGTTAAGGTTGAATGCGTGACACTGAAAGGAAATGGTGTTGAGTGATGACGGATTACATTGCAGTTCGGAGAGGATGCATGTTTTCGTTCACAGAATCAGAAGGCTGAAAATGACCTCGAGAGGTCAGCTAGTCCATCCCTCTGCTCTAAGGCAAAACCAACTATACCTATGTCATTCCTGACAGTTGCTTGTCTAATCTGCTCTTAAAGACCTCTAATGATGGAGATTCCACAGCTCCCAGACTGTGTTTTCCCAGTGCTTCCCTAGGCTTTCTGTTGGAACACATTTCATCATGTCTGACTGTTCTTTGCCCCAATTAATCCTACTGTGTCTTAGTCTAGTCGGAGAGGGATCTATGAATTTGCAAGTGTTTTTAGAATTTTTTCTTTTTTGGGAATATTTTTTTAAGAATAAATTCGTATTAATTTTATGGCAGGGCGGGACAGAAAAGATCCATTAAAACATTTTGTGTCTTTACAGTTATTTTAAGAAATTATTTGGAGGTGGGAGCCTAAAGGTGAGGGAAGTATGATAGACTGATTTATAGCACTTTTTTTTTCCTTTACATTCATTGAAATAAACTTCTAATGAGTTATAGGAAAGTAGTTAGTGTACATTCAGAAAGGAGATAATGAAGAGAGTACACTTTTATATGAAATGTAACATTTCAAAGCATCAGGGAGAGGAGTTTGTTTTACACCGAGATCTGTATCCATGTCTCCAGCTGATACAGATCACTGCCCACTGGCAACCACAGAGAACAGAGAGCAAAGAGCACCCTGAGGAAGTGTTACACTTCACTGTCGCGGTCAACCAAAAGTCTAGCAGTGGTGACCTCACGCTTGACTTTTTAGGTTCCTGTGGCTGTAATTAACATCACAGAGCCTTTCAGGTAGCACACTGCTTTTCAGCAGTGGCTTGGGAAACACTGCTTTATAAAACACAATGACTTTGTAAATAGCTGCTCTAAATATGGAGGCACTGAAACAGCCTAAACACATTTTATTTTCCTTTTTTTTGTCTGGAGTCCGGAACCAATATAAGTCTTCACCTGATTCTTGACAATTCATTGATGATAAGAAAAATTAGGTCAAGGAGCTTCAGAAGTCACTTAACAAGAAATTACACATGTGACTGTTAGCAGTAGTAACTACAGAAAATAAAAATGTAAAAAGTGAAAATATTTCCAGCAAATCTTTCCCTCTTCCATTAAGACAAGAAAAACCAAATCATTCTCCAAAGAAAAAGTTTATTTTCCAACCATCTATAATTAAAATATTGGGAGAAAGTTCTTGTACCCATTCTCTTTTGAACTGGCTGACCTGACCTTAGCCAAAGATTTTCAGCTAGGTTTCTATAAAATTCTTGCATGTTTATTTGTTTTGATCCTTTATCAGTTCAGCCGTGCCTAGATGCAAAAGTCTGTCTAATCCATGCACTTGTGGGCTTGTATGATTTATCAAGGAGGTTGTGAAAGCTGATTTTTCCAGATGAACACTTGTGCTTTTGGGCCGTTTTCTTCAGTTACTTTGTACCCTAAATTCTTCTGATCTATATGAAAATAATGTAAATACAATGAATCCCTATAAAAATGCTTCACTTAATGAAAATTAGGGTACAGCTTCAATTTGATGATCTCTCATTTACAAAAAATCAGATTGTAGCACCCCTGTGTAAGTAGGAAAGGAAGAGAAAGGAGCAATCTGAGAAAACTAGAGTGTGTCTGGGGAGTGGGATACTTTAGCTAGTGCCACTAACATTCATTCTCCAAACAAGCTGGGGGATTACTGAGCTTAGACAGAGCACTGAGGATAATTTTCTTACAGCCCAGAGGGCCCACAAACTAGCCTGATTTTTTTTTCCTGCACAATCTGTATACCACAATCTAATCTAGTATAGCCAAAAAAATTTACTGTAATGTTTAGAATGTGTTTTAGTGATTTACCATCTCTTAAAATAAATATCGTTTGTAGCAGACAGTGTCTGGTTTAGTTTTGTTTTCCCTATCTGCCATGAGGATCCCATTTTCCCTTTAGTATGCTGACAACACAACTTCGTTAAGGCTGGTTGGTTCCATTTGCATTGGACATCTCTTCTGCATATAGATTGATGAGTTTAATCAGCAAATCAGAAGAAAGACTTGGACATCAATCAGTGCCAGTTTTCTTTCTTTCTAATTTCTGATTTGCTACTTCTAGTTATCAATGCAATAAAATGATGCCAATTTCAGATAAAATCTTGGAAATAATGCAAAGTTAGTGCAAAATTGTCAACAGGCCCAGGAGCTCTACTACATTATGATCACTGATATTTTGCAAGAGAGACACTGTATTTAACAGCCAGGACCAATGATGAATCCATTGTTCAGAGTTCAGTAATTTAGTTGTGTAGTAATTAAACAATATCATAGCATTTTTTGTCTTATTAGTAAAACAAAAATATTCCTATGGATTTCCATGGATTCCTAATGAACAGAAAGGACAGTTTGTGCCTCAAAAACCAGCCTCTTCTATCTTTAAAAGTAATATACTCAGTACTGTTTCATATTGCCACTGTACCTGGAACATCTCAAAGTATTGTCTCATGTATCTATTTTCACAGCAAACTCAGGGAGTAGGAATTTTTTTCTTCATTTTATGGACATAGGGGTCAAGTAAGGCATAGTGAGACTGAAGTCTGGACCCTCAAGATCTGCATGTTCATATCATGCTTTTGGAAGCTAATTCTGATCAAGTTAAATAGGAATAAGGTTCCCAAATTCTAAGTATCTGGATCTAACTGACTTGCTCAAGATCCTGTGAAGGTAAGGAATCAAACCACACCCCCAGACTAATTCCAAGCATTGCACTGTTCTTCCTCTGATGGAAAATACCGTCTAATTTATAGACCTTTGCCAATAGCAGATTATTTTCCTGACCATGGAGAGAACAGAGCTAGTATTTCCTTATTGCTAGACCACCTTTATTGTCACACTCTGGGATAAGAAGAAATCTATAGAGTACTCCTCCCATACCTACAGCTTAGAGATGGAGGGATAAAGGAACTGGGAGAGAGATCACTCCTCCTCATGCCCTAGCATGGCCATGTAGTTTTGGTCCACAATGTGGGCTTAATTAAGGAATTAGACGAGCATCCTTTTTTACAGGGCTATAGACTGAAAAACAGTGTAGTTAGACAAATTATGCCTATACCTCATAATATGGTAAAAAAAATCAGCTCAAAAGCCAGCCACCCAAGAAGATAAAATGTTTTATATAATTACACCTCTTGAAGTATGTTTCTTCTTTTAGAAATGCCACTACATGTTAATGGAGATTCTTCTTTAGTTTACATGCTAGAAGTCTGTGGTTTTGAAGCAGTAAGTCCTGAGATTCCTCCCTCAGCACTGAATGTTTCTCATTTAGTTATTTACAACATTTTCATTATAAGTGGCAATCACACACTTATTTGTAACATCAAGTTTATGGTTTTTTTTTTTTTTTTTAATCTATGGCCGAACTGTGTTGCCAGAAATATCTGAGGAAATATCCATTTGATTTTAATTTATATGCAGGCAATCACAGAATCACAGAATAGAATCACAGAATCCTGTGGTCAGATATACTTAAAATGGAAACCATTTGCTTCACATTTTAATTCATACTGCAGTCTGCAATGTGGCACAGACTGAACATGTACCATCTTTCTTGCCTCACACTTTGTAGAATAAATTTTGAGAATTTACATTTGTTTTTTTGGAATTCTAACTGATACGTCCATTGAGAATAATAAAGACGATAATTATGTAACAATGACGTTCATGAAATGATATGAGTATCTGCACAAAGCCAGATGGCTTGTAGATTTCTTGTATTTACATACATATTTATATGCATACCTACAAATGTGGATAGGTCGAAGTATGTATATGTATTCATATGTGCATATAAAAATGCACACATGTATATATACATATATGTATATAAGCATATACAAAACAGTCTTAGTACTACATGTATTTCAATACATATGTTTCATAGAGAGAGTGGGAAAAGATCCAGCTGGTCCTTATTTAAGAATTATGTGATCATCTTAGTCTGGAAAGAAAACTATATGGTTATACAAACCAAAGAAGCAATAGCAGAAGAACAAAGGCAACCCATCTCAAATGACAGAAAGTAAGCCATTTACCCACTGCGGTAATGGTGGCTGAGGAATTTCTGCCTATCCAAATGGCAGGTAGCTAGGTTTTGGTATAACAATGCCTGATATATACAGGAGGCCTGCAGACAGGATTTAGAGCCTTATGTCCTCCCAGAAGAGGCCTGAAAACATGCTGAGATGTAGGTCCATACGACCCATGCTGTCTAGACAGGAAGATTTCCGAGAGTATTCCATGTGGGTTTATTGACCGCCTCTGTAGCCACAGCTGAGTAAAATTGGAAGTTGTGAATGTAAAATGATTTGACGGTGATTTTAAAATGTATTCTATGTGGTGATACCACACCACCTAACAGGGCAATAGTTCTCCAAGTGCTCTGAATTCTACCTCCCAGCACCCGTCAAGGTTGCTTGATGGCTTTCAAGCCACTGAGTGATATTATATCTCTTATATATCCAGGCTGTTCTTTGCCATCTTTCTCCTCCTCCTTTTCTCATAGAAACAAAGCCAGATAGATGCTTAGGGCTCACTTCTACAGGCATTGAGCATCGCAAAGGCACTTAATGTCATTTGAGGTGCCCTAGGACATTCCTGCCCAACCTCAGCTGCCACTTCAGAAAGACACAGGTCTCCCGTAGGTGCGGCATCGTATCTGACAGCCGTATGTGGATGCCTTAGGATGTGTCGAGCAATACTTGATGCCAACACATAGAAAACCAAATCAAACCCTCCCAGAGGTAGGTTGTAATAACAAGTCCTGCCACCTCAGGCAGGTATCTCAGGCAGCCAAATCCAAAAAGCTGCCCCTAGAGAGGTGGGGCAGGCGCGGCTGGCTCCTGCCGAGGCTTTTATCACCGCACACGGGGGTGGTGGGTAGGTGGCAAAGCCAGGCTGCCTGGATCTGCCATCGCTATGTTGAGCCCTCAGACTGCCGCTGCGGGCCTCGTGTTGCAGTAGCCTTTTCTGAATGTCTTCGTAGTCAATCCACTGCTCAAGGGAAAGATTTTCCTTTTTCCCTTATAGCCTGCTGTGGAGACACTTATCACCCAGGCTATTCAAACTGGCTCAGGGGTCCTGTTTAAAAACAATCAACCGCATAACATATGGGGCTGGCAGCGCTTGTACCAATATCTAACTTTAAAAAGGAAAGAGGCAGAGATTTCAGAGGAGGCTACACTCTTATTTTAGGGCAAGCTCATGTTGAGCAGGCAGGATCCAAACTTCTTGGCTTGTACGGTCTTATTTACAATTAGCTGTAATAATTGAGAAGAGACAGTTGTCCTGGAACTGACTATGCTGGAACACCTGATCATGCGAACACAGAAGCTGGAGAAACCTCTAGGGACCCACACACAGTTTTCACACCTCCCAGATTAGTAACTGGAGCCAGGCCCTTTTGCTTGTGATAGATTAATCAAACCTTCTCTCAGCCTCTAATTGGATGACAATCAGGTTCTCAGGGTATGCTGAATGGGGGAAAAAAATCTCCTTCCCTTATATTTCATGGGTCTTTCATTTCTGGCCTAGCTGTCTTTTTTTTTTTTTTACCTTTTTTATGTGATTCATTTACTTTGTTACAGTTTCTCCTCCTTTAAATGAGCTGCATATTTTCACCCAGCATTACTAACTTCCATCAGTTTTCCACCGAAGACACAACCTTTTCTTCTTATTATAACAGCACAGCTTGCAAAGTGATAGCTAGGAATCAGATTGTGTCAGCACTCCCATTACAACCCCCCATTTTCAGGGAATCATTTTTTAGTGTGGTCACAGAAATATAGTCAGGACTTAACGCTGCTATCTAGGTCTTGTTCAAAGAGTGAATTTTCTTTTCCTCTACCCAGCTGAAAAATAAAATATTTGACCGCTTTTAAACTCCGGAAATATATACAAACCAGAACAGGGGAGAATGTGACAGATTTATGAGGCCAAGGTTATGCCAGTGTCTGTCTGGCCAACCCTTTTTCTGCCCCAGTACTTGCTAATATTAGAGACCTTATCCTCCCTCGTGGTGACTGTGCATCTAGCCAAGAAAGCGGCATAACGTTCCCTATGAATGAATGTACAAGGAACCTCTGAGATCAATTTGCTCCACAGAAGAATTTAAGCTCTTGAATGTTTATCCAAACTTTCTAGGGATCTCCATTTAACATTTCCTCCTGGTTCACCAATGTCAGCTGAAGATTAAAAGATCCATTAAATTCCATTTCCTGGACTTTGCCTGTTCAATGATTTAATAAATTTAATGTTGAGAGAGTGGGTTGGTTTTGGTTTTGGTTTGTTTTGTTTTGTTTTGTTTTTCCCATTGACTGCTGAGAATTTGGATCTGACTTGATATTACTACCTGAATTCAAGGAAAAAAAAAAAACACCTTATTAATTGAGTTATTACAAATATCAGCACTCTTGATTCAAGAGGAAACGAGATGAAGGTATTCCCAGAACTATTTTTACTGCTTTAGAATTAGTAGTAACTGCACTGAACAAATTTGTTGAATGAATTCTGATTTCACAGTCATGCAAAATCACTTCTACACACTTTCACATTCTATTACAGCTGAGCAAACACTATGAAGAAAAAGTGCCTCTAATTGTGTATGTGTTACTTATTTTGTCCTAATTTATCCTAGGAGAACTGAGGCATGTAAACTGTGGTGACCCTGACTATGGAAGTCTGTCTGTACAGAATCTATCTGTAATACACTATTCTAGGTCACATGCCAAACTCTAGGAATTTTCTCTGTCAGATGAGCTAACATTTCATTCAGTGGAAGCCCCTTGTACCAACTCCTGACTCCCTCACATGTGAAGACTTAATACCATGCTCACGCTGTCTCTCTCACTTAGAGGTCTACCTAGGTCAACCCCATCCTTTAATTCAAATTCTATTCTCTCTCCAACAGCACTTTAAATGTAAACATCATGTCCTTGTCTTTAAGGCTTCACCTGACCATGCTCCTCTCTTTTTTTGACCAGCCTTTTTAGGTTATTTTTATACTGATGTTTTAACTATACACATGTTTCTGCACAATTACAAAGGAAAATCATCAAGCACCTTTTTCTTGCTTTGAACTCATGTTCAGTTACTTAACTCTGAATTGATTCTTGCTAGAATTTCCCAGCTAACAGGCAGACTGCAGTGATGAGTTGCCTCCTGATTACCTCCCACAATTCCCCCCATAAACACATGAGTCTTCCCATAAGCTGGCTGTGAAAGAACCCTGGTGTGCCATTACAAATGTTGCACTAGGAAGACCAAATTCTTCACCCTATTTTTCTGCTCCACTTAAACATTTCACCAATGAATGAAATTATTTTCTTGACTCAATCTGTAACATCATTTCAATTGTGTGTATTCAAATCCATGTGAGAATCTATTTCTTTTTTGCTGCCTGCAAGAACTAGCTGATAATTGCTTGTGTGGAGATCATCCTACATGAAAATAGATTAATAATTCAATTGTGTTATTAAAACTTATGACATAACGAGTACAATAATTATCCTGACCACTATGGTTGTATGTTGCACTCATCTAGACCTCTTTAATTGTTTAGACTGTTGCTTCTATGAGACAAGGATCTTTCTTTTGGATGTGGTAAGAATATATCCAGAAGGCTGTAAGCCATAGTTTACAAAACCTTAATTATCATAGCTCATCTTGGTAATAAAAGGGAAATTGTCCTAAACTAAGTTCTTATTTTCAACAACCCAATAATTTTTTATCCGAACATCACAGTAAGCCTCTTTTTTGGCATTATAACTAGTATTTGTTACTTTAGAAATCTCTTCTACAACAAACCAATAAAAATTAGTTTGTACTTTCCAACTTTTAATTTTCCAGTTAAGCTTAGCTTTTAAAAGTCTTAAATATAATGCGGTTTGTTGTTTTCAGCTTAATACCTAAATGCACCTGGAATTATTACTGTCATTCTTTACAATATTGTTCAAGTGCCTTTAGCAATTGTTGTTATTTTGTTACCTGTGGATAAGACTCTTTATTTTAAACCAAAATTTAAAGTCTGCTCTCAGACCTACTTTTTGAGATCATTCAACTGCAGAGTGATGGACAGTAGGAAACAAAGTTGAGTGACAGAAAAATAAATGCACTAATACAAATTTAGGCCTCTTCAGGTCCCAGATGTTTCCCACAGAATCCAGTGTGTTGCTACAGCTTTACTGCAGCATGCGTGAGAGCAGATTTAAGAGGTGATGTTTATAAGTCGAATTATTTGGGGAAATGATGATGGATTTTTGACCATGAGATAAAATCCAAGACTACGGAGCAAATAAGCACATAGTTGAAATTGTAAAAGCCTTGGTTCTTCCGTGACTAGGGGCTATTGGAGAGAAACGTGGCAGTTTCCAGAAAGGAAACGATGACCACTGAGAAGCTGTTCATTGAGATGATCCACAGGGTGGTCAGAGAAACCTTTTACACATGGATGGTTAATAGAGGAATGAATGACCAGTTTCTGGCCTCCTGAGATGCCATAGGTCACCTTCCTCTGCTGTTATATTTGCATAATACCATCTTTGACTCGGAATTATCTAAAGGCATAATTTGACTTCATACTCCCACATTCCCAGGTGTAGCCTTCAGGGTATTTGCCATAGGTTATCCTCATATTATATTCCTTTGCTTCTGAAGTTGACCTTTTAGTCAATTTTTACTCCATCTTCCTTAGCAGCTTTGCACATCTATAACACCTTTCCTCCAAAGGTCTTAAAGTGCATTATAGCCATCAATAAAATAAAGGTGAGATTTTCAAGGGCATGAAGGGCACTTACAATGACACCTCCACCCAGTTTTCAATGAGACCTGAGCATTTATCTTTCACTTTTATATCTTTGAATATTTCTCTTTAACACACCTCAGAAGGATGTGAAGCAGTTAAGTGTTGTATTCCCATTTTACAAAAGGGGAAACTGAGGCACATATGTAGGTAACGGGCTAGGTGAGGTTCACAACTGCACTTTCCTGGACGGGCACCTAAGGGAGTCAAATCTTGGGCCACTATCTTAATTATTAGAATACCCTTCCAAACAAACCTTCCCATTTCCTTCTGTTACCTCAATTCAGATTATGTCCATGACCTGAAAAGAAAGGACCCTTCTTTAAAACTGTTCCAGCTTCTTCAAGTCATTCTAGGCTCTTAGATCTATTTTAAAAGGAAACTCCATGGAATGTACCCCCAGAGCCTGGAGTAAGGTTTTTTCAGCTGTTCTGGTCTATTGGGTTCATATGTATTCAGGGCTTCAGGCATTTTATGTAGCCAGTTGATTAAATATATATTTAGAATTTTTTAATATGCATATTAATTACCCAATAGACTAGAATGACTCTTTAGGAGCAATTTCTGCCTATTGTGTAAAAGCATTATAAAAATCCTTACGAAAAATAGTGACTGCACATGCTTAAATGCTCCTCTTCTCCCTATGCTGGCCCCCTCCCCTGCTCCCTAACATACCAAAAACAAGTTGTATCATATCCTGGATTAATCACTGGATGAATTTCCATTACTATATTGCATGGATGCAAAATCTCATCTTAAATTGGAATTTTTCCCCCCTAGACAACAAACTGGCAAATCTCTCCAAGTGAAGATTGCTACAGGATCAGGACCTTTACAAAGTAGCAGATAGCAAATCCATCGTTGTTGTTATTGTTCTAATATTTTTTAAAATGAAAGAAATTGGCAGCGGGACTGGGAGTGCTGAGTGCATTTTCCTACAGTGTATTTCAGTTTGGTTATATTTTGTGCTCCCATATTCAGGGGTAGGGGTGAGAGGGAATGGGGAGTAACAGGACCAGACTAGAGGTACTGATAAGACCATAGGTATATCCATATGAGAATAGCCAGGCAGAGTGGGGGGGGAGGGGTGTGTGTGTGTGTGATCTGGAGAGCTGGTGCTGTCTTCTTTCCCCAGCCCTCTCACTCCTTCCCAAAAGCTCTGGACTCTATGGTGGATGTTCCCACACCACCTGCCATGTACATGACTGTGTGTGCAGCCCTTCCTGTCTAACTCCAGGAATACTCTTCTGCTGCATCCTTCCTGGCTATACCTCCCAAATATTGAAATCCTCTTTTTTCACACTCCTGATAGCCCTGTAAGTATGTGTTTGAAGATGTGTGCTGATGTTTTGGAGACAGTGTTTTACAAATTGAGAACCACGAGATGAGGAAAGGAGGCTGGTTGCAGAAAAGAAACATAGGATTGCCTAGATCCTTGCAGACACACTTCTGTTCTTCTGAACAGAATTCTGAATTACTGAAGTCCCAACAATGAAAAGGATCATCTCATCCGCCTCTCCCTCTGCCTACTTAAAAGGCCACGATATGTGGACCATAAAGCAGCATGGATGATTCAGGACTTACCCCATTTCCTGTTACATTACAGGAGGAAGATCCCAGCACTTTATACTAGGTTTTTTGGATCCAGTTCCTAATCTCAATTCTCCAACTATATTTTTGTATATGAAAGGGAATTGTTTAGATGAGATGTGAATGACACTGAGCCACTTACAGCTATAAAATGAGGTGCTGTGTAGCTCCTTTTGGAAATCTAGTGAGGCATGCTGGGTTTTGGTCTCAAACCAGGCTCCTGACATTCAAGAGTTAAATCCTGCCTGCTGGTTTACACAAGTTTACAGCAATTCCTCAACTGACTGATCTATTGGAAAGGCTTCAAAATGAATCCTTGTTTTAAAGTCCCCCTGTCTCTTTCCTGAGGGCAATGGGCAGAACAACACACCATTCCCTAATACTGGCTGTAAAAGCTGCACCCCAGCAAGTCAAGTATCAAGGAAGATAAATGCTCTGTTAACCTGCTCTGCTGTTATTAAAGGAACACAGCTGAAGTGTGCACTGATGGACCATGAAAGCTGAGGAGAGCCACAAGCCACTCAAGGTGAGAAATATGTGCTGGGAGGTCACACAGTATCTTTGATGTTTCTGTGAAATTATCACACCATAAACTGACAGACTAAAATATTAGATTTTGACCTTTTAAGTCAATCATATCACTTTTTATCTTGAAGATCTTTCATTTACAACTTGGTCACATATCAGAAAGTTTAACGTCCTTTTCGTGGTAAAAAACAGGTGCAAGCAAACCCTCTGGGAAAGGGTGAGCTATGAAAGCCATTCGTAATCTTGTACCCTTGCCACACTATCTCACTTCAAATGTGGTATGTATGTGTTAAGTTAAAGCATAAATAATACCACTTGTACATCTGCCTGAAAAACTCAGAGAAGGTAGTATGCACTGCGTTTTTCACAGGCATGTTCACGTTTGAAGTGCAAACTGAAGCCCACAATGAAAGAGGCTGAATCCTCAATAAACAATTGCCAACACAAACTCTCAATTAAACATGAAATCCAGTAAGCCACTAAACTGAGGACAGAATAAGAGTAGGCAAGCACCTTGAGTTTTATTTTCCTGGACTCTAGTTGCACTCACTGGTTGGAAAATACTGGAAATGCTGATTAACACTTCACTTTTACTTTGACTAAACTGAAGATTGTTAAGCATCTCCTCCTATGTCTTTAAAGGACAATAAGTAAATAGTGTCTTCAGCATGAAAAATTCATATTTGTAGTACTAGTATCATTATTAACATGATGGTCTAAGGTTACAAACAAAAAAAAATCTATACTCTAAATTCACATATTTCACAGGAGAAAGGAATCAGCTCATTATATAGATGAGATAAAGATACTAGACCTACTGAAAATAAGGCCTGCTAAATAGAAATCCCTTTAGGGAAAATGAGTGTCCACCACTATTATAGTATTCTGACAAGAAATGGCCAGTTTCTTTTCCCTTGTATACCCAGGAGTAGGAAGATGATCAGCAGGTGGTGAAATGCATATGAGAATGATACCCCTGTACGATCATCACCTCAGCCACTGAGCTGCTCCATAACTCTCACCAGCTTTCTTCCCTGCTCCTTGACAGAATAAAGTTGTAAGGCTTCAATTGCTGCAAGATGGCAATTCTTTGATCATGAAACCAGGCAGAGCTCACTGGCTTAGAATTCACTTATTCTGTGATGAGTCAGTGACTCCATAGACAAGGAACATTTATCTCAGAACAAACCCTGTATTCACAATCTGTATCATAACGCTCTGATGTGGTGTCCAGGTAAGAAGAATGATGCTATATATGTTGTAATTTTTCTTAGATATCATAGCATTTTAAGGACCTCTGAATTACATATGAAATCACACAATTTCAGACTTGGAATAAAATCTTGAATTTGGAGTGAAATAATAGGAAATTATTTTGTGTTGATTGTTTTGGGTAACTAAAAATGAAAAATTTATAATATAAATTTCATTTATAACATGGATTTGACAGTTACAGTATAATTAAAAATACTGAAAAGTCAAGAGAGGAGTAGAACGAGGAGAAGCGAAGCAAAATTAAGAGAAGATAAGAGAAGAGATTTTCTGAAATATAACATAGCCCCAAAAAATGTGAGCTGGTGTTCTTCTGATGAATAATCCAACTCTGAGAAAACTTCTGGTCAGCTCTACTGAAGATGATGAAAATACTCTTTTTTACTTTCGTTTGTAGAACAGAATAGCCATTCCAGATGTTAGCTTTCATTCAAGAGTGGGAAGAAATGATCAATGTGTTCATACTTCCATCAGTCTCTGTGTCAGGTGGGATGGCATATTGGAACCACAGCAAGTAATATTTAGTGCACACCACCATTCACTGTGTTGTGCCCTCCCATAGGAATTAGAGATGTGTTTTACAGGTAGGAATTTTACAGCACTGCCCGAAACTACTAATCAGCTGAGGATCCACAGAGAGGTACTTGGGTTTGGTTTGAGGTTAGCAGCATTGTATATAATGTGTAAGTTTGTGAGCTAATCAGTTGTGCCCATGTTATTTTAAAACTGTTTGAACTGCTGTTCTTTGATCAGCTGCTCAATAACCACTTTTCATCATTATTTCTTCCTTTCTCCAGTTTAAGTCTCCTCCACTTTCTGTGGCTTGTGAGCTAAAAAAAACCCCATAATATTTAGACAAATAGCTGCTTTTCGTAAGTTGCTCGAGAAAGTTCACTTCCCGTCCTCATTTGAATATTCCATCACAGCTTACAACATTAAATTACAGCATTCTCATTCATACAAGATTCATAGCTGCCCACAGGATAGTCCTGAGTTTTCCCAACTTCCACCGAGTGATTGCCAGTGTCCTGGGACTGTGTGACAACATGAAGCGGTACATTTGTCCTTTCTCAACAGGTCTGCAGCTCCCTCTCAGCAGCAGCACTTCTGTCGGTCACAGCAGGTGTAGGTGGAAGTTAGCTGCTGTTGAGAAAAAGGCAGCTGGAATGCAGGGGAGTGCACCGCCAGGATGAGTAGTGCACTGCCAGGCAAAGCACTTGCATGGCTTATGGAAAATGCAGAGAGCACCAAAAAATAGAGAAGTGATGGAACGAGGAGTTGAGGGACCAAGTTAGGCACAGGAAAAGAAAGAACCAGCCAGGAAAGGAAATAACCAGAATGCAGGAAGGTGGAAGAGATGAGATGAAGGAGGAAAGGGGGATTGCAGCCCCAAGATATTTAAAGAAACTGACAGAGAGATGACCAAAATGGTTGTTGGCTTGAATTTTTAGGCCCACAAAAGCTTAGGGTAGCCTTGTTGGGTTATACGTTCAGAACACACGTGCGTTATGGAATAGTTCCCCTTTAAGGCAAACAAAGTTGACTATGCAAGTATGAAATAAGGCGTTCAAAAGCACTAGGTACTTTTGAAACCTGTGGCCAGTCAAGTCCTTGCTGTGTCCTGTCAGGCTTGACATTGAGTCAAGGCCCTTGGGAAGGTAGGCAGCTATGTCGTCCCCGTGCGTGGAGCGTGCATGGGACTTGTCAGTCTGACTCAGAACAGGATGAGTGTTGTCACGAGTGAGTAGTGTTGGGTTTTCTTCTCACATGCACATGTCCAAATGTGAAATGAATAATATCACTTTTTCACTTTGAGACAGCAGCTTTAGACCTCGAGCATGGTCCCAAGATTTACAGAGGAGGCCCAACTACACTGGCCATAAGAACATTCATACAGACCTTCCTGTTAAAAGAAAACTCAGAGAAGAAAAAATCAGCCTTCGCTAATAAGTTCCTTCCAATAGCTGAAAAGAAAATTTATTTTCTCTCCCAATCCACAGGTATTCCATGGTTGGAAATAAAGACTTTAATGGTGGATGGCATTGTATTCTCCACCTGATGTGAGCTCAGGGACAGGGACTGCAAATGTGAGGCCTTTTTGTTTTGAGTTTGTTTTTACATCTCGAGAATAGGATCTTAGGTGCTGCAGTCATAGATCCTGGGAAATAAAGCTAGTGATGAAGAAACCTGAAAGCCCATCTGTTACATACAGATGTCACATATTGTACTTAGATGAGAGGCTTTGCAGGGTGTATGTCTTTCCTTTAAACTAGCAGGAGGAGTTTCTTATAATTGAGAACAGATGGGAAAAAGAAGGGAAAAGCACCCAAATCATCCTCCTTACTGTCATTCTTCAAGAAACATGGTTTGTTGTTTGCATGTTATTCATGTACCTGGGTCTCTACCTGACAGCATGTTGTCCATTGTTTAATGACATCAGATTTTTACAGAAATTCCCTATTTTAAGAGACATGAGAAACTACAAATACACCGCGTAAGGTGCGTAAGCGTGGTTGCACAGCAAGTGAGCTCTAGCGCAAACTAGGAAGCGACTGATCCACCCAAAGCAGGCAAACCTTACAAATTATTCATTTACTTCTTTAAGCAAAACTATATAGACTAACCTTAGCCTCTCGAAAGTGTCCTTAGCTTGGTGCAGAGGGCAATGAGAATGGAATCAAGTTTAGGAGAGAATATCTTGGGTTTTCAATCTGTTTCCTGGTGGACTTCTGTCCCCGTTGCAAAACTGCGAAAGCCACAATCTCATTTAACAATATTGTGCAAATAATTGTCACTGCACCTGTGTCTGGTTTCTCAGAGATTATTGCAGAGACAGAAGAGCAACTTCTGACTGTAATCTCAGACATCCCTTCTGTTCAAACATTTGGGTTTCAGCAAAACTACCCCAACTTATCTTGTGCTCCACCAGGCCCAAGAGCTGTCATTTTGGAGTGCTGGAATAGATATCTGTGTGAAGAGAAAAATGCATCAAGCTCAAAGGCTGGGTTAATAGATGGCTGAGGTAGTAAGTGTGCAGTAATTCAGGAATGTGCAAACTTAAAACAATTCTCTCTCTCTCTTTCTCTTTTTTTTTTTTTTTTTTTTAAGCACAGTTTCCTGCCCTTTTCAGTGTAAAATAGCCAAAACAAATCTATGCGGTCCAAGTAAAATCCACATGTGAAAACCGGACAGTTAAATAGTTTTCCAACAGATCAACTGGGTGTCCACACTAAGGTACACAAAAAACAAAGAAGTTATGGGTTCATGACTATATTGTGCAGTTAGCTGATGGGAGGCGGGACACTGGAATGAGCTATCGTTATCTCCTCTGCCATCAGTGCCACCTTCTCTAGCTGTACTGGGGGCCAAGATACGTATGGGTCCTCATGTTTCAAGACATCCTGGTGTGCATTGGCAAGCATAGGAAGCACCCCATCGCAGCCATACCGCAAGGAGCCGTGCTAGACTTGCTGCTGGATGTTTCCCTTCGCACCGCTTACATCAGCTGAAAATAATCATATTTAATCCAAACAGGAAATGGTTTGCTCACACCACCACAGCCAGCATGCAGGGCAGGGCGTTCCTGTTAGAGCGGAGCTCAACAACAAGGTTCAAAATACAGATAGAGGAAAAGATACGGTGCATCACCTCAGGTGCAAAAATATGTGTCAAAAGAAAGCAAATGATGAGACCAGTTAATCAGAAAGTCTGTCATTTGTGCAAATGTGGTCATACCCACTTCATGCTCTTTTTGTTCACCTGTTTTAAACCAGGTTTGCAGCTTTCCAGCCTGTGTCCTCTGCTTCTGCAGTAGTGGTCATCCTGTTGCAGGATGGATTTGGAGGCAAATACCATGGGGTGAGATCAGTAAGTGACCATTTGCAAGGCAATCAAGACCTGATTACTGGCAAATGACCCTTAAATAGCGTATCTAAGAGTGGAGATGGATCCAGAAATTTCCACTGCTTATCTGAATTTCCCGAACAGCCTTCAGGAGTCACCAACTGCAGCCATTTTTCAGGATACCTGCTGCACACTCTGCTAAACCTGCCTCATACAGACATTTCCCTGTCATGACACAGGCTGAGTGGGACGATGAAGTTCCTAACTCTCAGTTCATTCTCATGTCAGTGTGATTGGGTGCTCTGTTATTCCAGGGCCGTATGCATATAGCTATTTAAACATTGTAGTAATTAACAGAATAAAGAAACACATTTTTTGAGAAACTGAGACATTTAAGTACCTATGCAGGTACTGGAAATTGCCAGTGTGAGCTTTAGGATCTGTAGCTACTTTTCTACTTTGTAAATTCTACTGAACACCTTCTGCATCTTTTAACACCGAGGAACCTTTAAAAATCTCTCTTTAAGCTACTTCAGAATTTAGGAGATCATAACCCCCTGAATGTACAAACTCCCAAACTCTTAGGTACTCATGTAGTTGTAGTCCCTCTCAAAACTATGGATGTTCTGATAATCTAAAGGACAAATATCTCTGCTTTTCACTAAGCACAACCAAAATAGTTAAGGTCCCTGAATAAGAAACTGTTCTTCCTATTAATAAAGAACTGACTCAAAGCTTCTCTATGTTATACTGTCTGACCACATTCATTGTCAGTTATATTCCTGGAAGAAAGTGAGCTTCAACTGCACATTTAGTGTGGAGAGCACACTGCAATAATTCACCGCATCACCAAAACACTTCAGCAAGCTTTAAAGACAAACAAGGCTATAGATCTCTGTTTTCATACACTAAATTTGGGATCCTCGTTTTTGTCATCTTCCTTAATTCCCTATTAAACATGTTTTAATGCATTTTCTAATTCTGTAGAAAATGCTAGTGTCCATATTTCATTGGGTTCTAACCTGTTTTGTCATGTAGCTTTTGAGTCTTCTTTACCTGAGGAAAGATTGATAACAACGGTCTGGATTTAAATTTTAATAGCAAATGGATCTGTATTTTCCCTGCCAGACCTAATGTTTATGTTTACACAGGATTAGAAGGAAAACTGTCTTTACATGGCAATTCTGGCATTGGTTATTTCATGTCTTCTTTTTTCCCTGTAAGATTTTATTTTGTCAAAGATGTTTACAAATGTTCCTTCTTTAACTAGAATGAATTTGAAGAATTTTGTGTGTGTGAGAAAGAGAATAAAGTAAAAAAGTTGAGAGGATACTGAACAAAACTCAAATTATGCAGAGAACAACCAATTGCTTGATTCAGTTTTTCCAGCATTCATATGAAATAATTTTTATTTCAGTTTTACAGTCTGGCTTGAAATTCTGTGGTCTTTGGAGGCAATGTATTTGTATGTTTTTCTTTTCTGTGCTTAAGGGAAACCTATTTCTTGGAATTTTCATTCATTCTGGAAATTTTAATCCTCCTTTAATAATTCACCCTCTTCTACATCCCAGATAAAGCTCCCCTGAAACTGTTGAATCCCTGGATGAGTAATGGTGAAGCGGGACCAAACTGCAAAATACAGTTTCTATTTACAGTGGTAACTTTTCAATAGTTGGATTTTTATTTTATAGGCTTCCTCATTGATTAGTTTGATCTAATTTAATTGCTCATTTGTTTAATTATCAGCTGCTTTTTTTTTGGTTCTAATGAGAAATTTAATACTAGTTTACACATGTTTAATGATGAAATGTGGCTATCTGGATGGCAAGATTGATGCAAGTATATTTACTAAATGTCAATGGGGCTTAATTATAACTAGTATAATGGAATAATTTGGCAATGTGAAAATAGTTTTTCCTTAATTCTTGTTTTAAAGGTAGAAACAGCAATTTTTCATGTTTGCTGGTTTTTTTAATGTAAGAATCACTTGTGAATATCACAGAAGTTTTAAGCTTAAATTATTTTTGTATTTTAGGTGGAATTTTAAATATTCAAATGCAGTAACATAGTTGCAGAGGTGGCCAAAAATAGCAAAAATTTTTTGTAATTTTTCCAAAAATAATGTCATACTTTTTATCTACATTGACATTCCAATTACACTTTCAGAATATTTTTGAAATTTCAGAAAATTTCAATCAGCTTTTGTATTAGTTGACATTAAAAAATGCAAGTTCAATTTTGCTACTATATTGTACATATAAATATGTAAAAGATATACATATTTTAAATAAAGTTTAGAGTAACCATCTTTTTAATCCAATATTTTGAAATTTCTAGCTATTCTGTTTAGTAACAGTACATGTCTCAGAAGGCGTGATTTTTTGAGGTATATCCAGAACCTATTTGAGAAATCCGAAACTATAAGACATTTGGGCAAATCTTAGCTGAGCCACTAACCTCTCTCAAGTCAAAAAAGAAACGTCCTGTAGTTACATCACTCTACGTATTTTTTCTGAACTCAGTGAATAACATTTTACACATTTTGCTGCAGACTATTCACCCAGTAAATATCTTTGTTAGAATATCCTCTTCTCCATATGCACACAGATTTTGTCAGAGCTGACTATTGTTTAAATGTGGAACACCAAATGCAATGTAATTTAGAGCCCAGAAAGACATTGAACAGAATAAGACTGAGCATTTTGTAATGCAATAAGCGGAGGCATCAAAACAATATATTACCAGTGTAAGCTTTAGACATAGGCAAAACAGTTGCTTTGTCACTTCCCACATAGAAAGAGCCGGCGGTTGGCTCTGCTGGAGCAGCGTTGCCCCATCCCTGCGACTCTCTGCTCAGAGGCTGCCAGGGAATGGAGACCGGGGGGCAGCAGTGTGGAGTTTCATGTTGGAAGAGGTGCAAGTAAATGAATTGTAAGAGGGAGAAGGATGTTGGAGAGGATGTTTGCAGAGCAGCAGAAGTACATAGCTGTGAGGGGTGAAGAGGGGAAGGGAAAAGAGAGGAAGCAGGATCCTGTGCTCTAAAAGGTGGGAAAGCTGCTAGGAGAGGTGAACCTGAAGGAGGTGAACAGAGAGAAGGAGATAGACCCTTGACAAACACAGACAGACGCACCTCCAAAACTTCCATAGCTCTCTACACTCTATTGGCCCATTTTAACCATTGCTGACACTTTACTCAGGTACCACAACAGAATTAATTTTGCAGCCTAAACAGGAGGAAAACGTGTGCTCTTTTGTCTCAGCCTTTGGTATGATAGACCCCAGTTTAGCCTGCATTGTGAACAGCCTGGGAATGGCTCGCTGCAGTTGATACCTCCTTTCTCAACCTACTCTTGGAGCATTCACAGAAGCAAAACATTACCTATTGAGCAAGGAAAAGTTAAGGAAGAAAAATCACTGATAGATGACTTTGAGAGTGAACAATCCGCAGATCTCCAGCAGATTTGCTGCTGGGAACACAGTTTCACCTAAATTGCTTATATTCCCATCTAACTTCCAAAGATCTCACCCATAGATTTTAAGACATAGGTATTTATAATACCAAGCTGACCAAAAAGGAATTTTCTCTGATGCAACGATAGATCCAATAGTAGTTTCAGAACCCTGTTTTATAACACTGATGAATGAGACAGTGAAGTATTGAAGAAGACAAATAATTAAAGAAGTCCACATGGATTGAGACTAAGTAAAAAACAGAGGATAGTAATTCGAGATTCCTGTTTTCCATCTGCTCATACCAGAAGGATAACAAGAATAAAGTAGGGATTATATGAACTAAACGGCCAAGCAAAGGCTCAGCTTACTCATATTAAAGCATCTGTGATTAAAAAAAAAGAAAAAAAAGCCTATTTATTAGTAAATTGCATTGTAATTACTTTCAGTTCTGTATGGTTATCTTTGTTTTTATAATCAAAAAGGTATGCCTATTTAGATAAATAACTGGCAAATAAAATTCTGCTATGTTTTTGTTTATCGAATCAAATGTGATTTTGCAAAAACATATCAAATAGCAATTTAAAAAGTGAGGAAGATTTTTTGCCTAAAATTAATATTTTTATCCACAACTTTCTATTTAGTTTATCAAAGCATCTCACAGTTGTGAGAACAGTTTCTTGGTCAGGGACCTTAAGTATTTCAGTTGTGCCTAGTGGAAAGCAGAGATGTTTGTCCTTTAGATTGTCAGAACATAGTCTTGAGAGGGACTACAATTTCATGAGTACCTAAGAGCTTGGGAGTTTGTACATTCAGGGGGTTACGATCTCCTAAATTCTGAGGTGGCTTAGAGAGAGATTTTTTTAATAGAGCACATGTGAATTGAAAATCAAGGGGACATGGAGATTAGGAATATAAAAATGGCTTTAAAAAAATCAAATGTTCACCTTGACTGATTTTTTACATTAAGTCTGAACAATGAAAACAATAAGCATCCATTCTGGTAAAAACTACATGAAGCTGAAGTTAAAACTGAAAGTCCCTCTCATTTGTACAATTGCTCTGCCTGAACCTACCTGGGATAAGCAGTGTGTTATCACCAGTTTGGCTAACATGATTCAAAACAGGAAAACATGTGAAAGGACCTAATTTTGCCACGCCTTAACTTAACAGTGATGCACAGCTTAGCTCTGTCAGCTGAAGAAGATATTCCAGTAAAACAGGATTAGTGAAAAGAAATTAACATTTTTTTTCTATTAACACATTGCATTTTGGGCTAGACCCAAATAAACAGCAGATCTCTTTCCTAGTTGTACAGGTTTGACGTTCATGGTTTTGAAGTCAGCTATAGCAATTTTAAAATTCAACATACAGTCTTCTCACTGTATCAAGTATATCCATAAACTGAAAAGATCTGTAAGAAGCAAGAGCCAACCTTAATAACATAAAACTTTTCCAGCAGCCTGAGGTCAAGAAGACAATGGACAAAGTAAGTTGATAAAAGTAGCTTGATTCCTCTCTCATAGATGGCTGTTATCAGATATGGGTCTGATAATAATTATGAGATTTATCAAAGAGCAGATTGACATCCTAACAGTCATTATTTTCATTTCATGTCCAGCTGGAAGCCTCTGGAATACATATTGCTAATCTTTTCTCCTATTATCTCTCTCAACTCCATCCTCAAATTATTCAGACCCTGCGTATGCTTTTGTGGGAAAATCTTAGCTTCATCTGTATGGCAGATGATATAGACAATTCTTTTGTGCGTGGTTGTTTTTTTTTTTTTAACTGGTTTTAATCCAAACAAATCACAATATTATTATCTATCGTCAGCAGTTGGGATAGTAGCTCAGAAAACAGACACATACTGTAGGTTTTCGTTACTTTGCAGAAGTTGGACAATGACATAAAGTTCACCTTCTTATGATGAAAATAAATGTACTTTTTCTCTTCTGCATAACAGTAAGCACTGTGCCTCTTCCTGAAATACTGCAAAACATAACACCAAGTGTGGGCTTGACAGAAACTCTATCACTTTTCTCCTGGGCCTCAGGTGGTTGAAATGAGTTTGGATTGTTTACCAAAATACAGTGTTTTTACAGTTACAGGAACATCTACATTCTCAAGTACATCCCTAGTGTTGGCTGGAAGGCAATCTGGATTGTCTCTCCCTCTGCTAGTTTTTTCATTAGTACTAGGTTTTATGGATAACTCTACATGGTCCATAGCAGAAAATATTTATTAATGTAAGCCTCAAGTACCTAGTCCAAGCTCACAGGTCTTTATTTTCTCCAAAATGACCATTATTTTCTCAGTCATGTGCTGATTTTGCCTTAAAACTGATCTAAAAAAAGATACTATTTGCAACAGGGCAAGGATCTTTGCATTTAGGACAAAAGTGTGTTTAACTGTTGTTTAAGACTTAAAATCCTCCTACCTGAAAGGCTTAGGGTCCTTCTGCTTCTGTAAAATAAATTTTATATCTGATAAAGAGTGTGGGTTAGGTTGGTTGCTTTAGAATTTAAATTAGGAGTTGTTGTGAAGCCTGGGACTTAGTTTTATGAGTGTTCACTGAGGTTTACAAACACATTCAGCAAAAGTCATGGCTGGTGAGTGAAACTGTGCCCCTCAGAGCTTCAGCCCACTGCTGAGACATGAGGAGCTCTACGAGGCACACAGAAGCATTTAGTAGAAATGTTGCTGGTATTAATTACTACAAGAAAACCAACTTGCATTTTTTAAGTTAGATCGTAAACCCTCCAGCTGCTGAACACATCTATAGGTATCTTCCTACTGCATTTATTTGCCTCCTAAAGTAGCACAATGCTGAGAAAATGGCAAGAATTAAAATGAACTAAAGTAATTTCTTGCATCTGGATGGTAACTGAGAGTCCAGATAAATAAAGTCGTGAGGAGTTTTTTAAAGATTCAGCTTCTGCGGTTGTTTATTCAGCAGCAGTTTAGGCACCAGGCAAACTAATTGTTTCTCTCTAATGCCTTAAATTAAACTACAGACACCACTGACCTCAGGGTAAGGAAGAGACTTTTACCAAACTCACAGACTCCAGAAGTGAAAAGAATTCCTTACGGCTGCTGTGAAGGAAGCTTTATGCCAGAGTGCCACGCTCAATAGGAGTTTCATGAGCAGAGGAGAAGGGAAAAATCTAGAACCTCATTGCTTCTAATTAGGAATTTATTCTGGTTTATTAGAAGTATGTTCAAACCAAAAGAAAAGGAGGGAAAAAAAGAGAAAATTAAAAAAGAAAAGGAAAAAAAAAAGAGAACGAGCTGTTCAAGGACCCCAAGCTTGTTAGAGATCCAGATCTGTACTTTGACCCCCCCTCACTGAGTATTTCAGCTTTTTCCATCCAGCCTTTAAAGCAATACAAATGAAAAATCTCTTAATTTTCACAAAGCAAAGCTGTCTTCCAGTATCCCCCAGTTACAGCTGATATATGTAGTAAATGACACCAGAAACCCTGCTACTCAGTGAGGGGTAGAGTTTCTTGGACTCCCCAGCGTGTCCCCATCCTCCTCTGATGAAAATGCAGGAGCGGCTGAGAGGGATCTGCTGCTTTTGTGTAAGTGAAGCCGAACATCTGCTTCAACCAGGCAGTTTCCTGTGCAGTCCTGCAAGAGCTCTGTAAAAGAAGCCCCTAGAAAGGGAGTCAGGCCCGAATTTTTAATTTCTATAGATGCAAGATAAGGTGTTTAGATAAGAGCATAACCTACTCATTTCTGCTACCCGCTTGGTGATCTTACATAAGGCTGATCCTCCAACTTAACAGTGATGAAAATTTCATCAACAAAATTTGCTTTTGCTCTGCCAAGTCATGACAACCTCAATTACAGCTGAGCTGGAGAGGCATTTGGGTGATTACATCAGTCCAACTGGATGTCCTCTTCTCCCTGTGATGGCTCTTTCTATGCCATTCTCTGGGTATTTGATCTTCCTATCCGGATTTGGGCAGCTGAGGAGTGAGATGAAATAAAGAGTAGCTAAAACATTTCGGAAGAATCTGCCCACAATCATGATTTTCATTCTTCATTCATTTTTTAAAGCCGTAAGTAAAACATGCTCTAAACCACATGGCAGTCAGATCCAATTTTGCTAGGTCTTTGCTGAAAGCTTGATAATTCTGATGAATGCAACAAAGAAAATACGTTATATAAAGCCTATCTTCCCCAAAAAGGTCTGCATTGATAGTCAAGTGATCTTATTTTTCTTTTCTCAAATCTACTATCCACTTCCTTAATCTTTTCCAGTGCTTAGATATTATGCTTTGGCAGTTTATTTTAGAAGTTCCATTCCACAAAGCATTTACCAATACAGAATATTTAGCTTGTAATGAACTGTGTATACTGGTGTCTAGTGAAATACTGACACCAGGAACAGAAGGTAACAGAAGATTTCTTTCTTGTAAACAACCCAGAGAAATAATGTGATTTATAATGAAAATTGTATGAAGTGCTCGTCACCAGTTAACGCATATGAGAATTTTAATTTCGTGTTCATCTTAAAAATTGTAACTATCTTAAAACTGAGTGAACCTCAAACTCAAGAAAAGGTGTAAATAGCAAATAAGAGAAAGCGAAAGAGAGAAACTGAGGGATTTGCTTCAGGTTTCTTTGCATTATTCTTTCTTTATTTCTCCTTTTAGGCCTGCTTTCTGAAGGAGGTGTGAGCAATATGACCAGCCTGTCTGTCAGTTCCTGCACAATAACCTTTCTTTAATCCATAGAGAATTTCAAACAAATTTGAAACAGGAGGTAAAACTTGAAGGGTAATTAAGTTTCTACACCTTTTGTGAAAGTTGGTGAATAGCTAGGGGAACCACAAAAAGAAATGCCTCCACTGAAGAAAAGATGGGCAGAACTCAGCTATTACACCTTCTGTCAGCAACAGTCAGGCAGCTAAGGAATGGGTAAAAACCAGCTAGTCCATCAGGGCATGCAAGTTCATACTATTGCATTTATTCCATTGTTACAACAACACACAGCTGCATTTATTTGCAGGTAGGACTAGAGAAATTTTTAGAGTGCAGAGGACATGAATTCATAGGAAAACAGGTTGCAGCAGTTCAGCTGCTCACAAAGTTCATCTTCTGTATTCCAGCAGTGCACCTGAACATTCTTCTATGTTGATAGAAATTGGATTTTTCTTTTACTCCAGTGCTTAGATTTTCATTTGAGTCTCTGAGAGGACAAGACCCGGTTGCAAACTTGCACTCCGAAATTTGAGTTTCTGTCCTTCCTGAGACTTGTCTTTTTCCTGGGTTTGATTGTGATCTTGAGTAGCTCTTATAAGGAAATTACAAAGCCAAATTAATAAGTGCTTAAGTGTCTTACAAATCATTTGTCATTGTGGACATCTGGATGGGGAAAAGAAAATCTAGTTCTATAACCACATTTTCAGAAAATATTTTCCTCAGGCAACTCTTTTTTGGAGCTCAGATCTGACACAAAGATCACACAAAGTACAGTAGAAAGTTGTAACTACTATAAAGTTCTGCAGTTTGATGGGCTTACGTTTATAGTTATCTTACATAGTTGCTTGAAATAGCCATCAACTGGGCTAGGTGACTGTAAGGTTCATTTTAGGTAAGTTGGAGAGGTTCAGTGAAAAGCTGAGGTAATGATTAAAGTATTAAAGTATAGGTCTTACAGTGAAAGGTTTGAGAAGCTCAGTCTGTTCCATTTAGAAAAGGTTAAAGGGCCATTTGTTCACAATCAGTCATTCCCTTACGTGGGAAAAAATAATAACAAATTACTTTAATCTAAAAAAACCCAAAAGATATAAAATGATCTAAAGGCTGAACACTGTAGTTAGATTATTGAGGCCAGAAATAAAACATGTTTTTAAAACTCTGAGATAGTCACTTCACCAAAGATTATTACTGAGGACCAAATTCTGACCTGCACCCAAATTAACACAACTGCCTGTCAGCCCCACCAAACTCATGCAGTAAAACACTAGAGGTTTAACATCACTTTATCAACAAGTCCAGGAATATTGTAAGTCCTGCATTTAACGTTAAAACTCTCTTCACAAGCTGTCCACAGGACTCTTCTTTTTACGTTCACTTTGGATCCACTCCTTACAAAAGATGCATAGCTGATCAACTAAAAGTTTTACCCTTACTTGCTTCTGCCACATAGATAGTCACCAATTTATTTCCCGCACTCATTTTCCCAGCTTTCATCCCAGTAGTAGTAGAAGAGCACTGCAATAGACTAAGAACTTCATGCTTATCTATATCCTTTGTAGGTGAACTGTTACTACTGAGTTTAGTTTCCTGTCTTCATGAACAAAAGGTGTAACAGTCTTATGAACACTAGTTGGCTGAGACATAAACCCCAAAGGTGTGTCCACCCTATATTGCATTCAGTGGTTTTTTTTCAGGCAGTGATGACCCTGGGACAGACAATGAAAAAAAATACAACAACCTGCTATTGCCTCTGCAAATTCACCTCTATGAGGCAAAGTAAAAATTGGAATTAATGTGTTTGTTGCCTACACACCTGGTCTCCACTGAAAAGGCCTTTGGGTTGATTAGTCATCCCTTCCAGACAAAATGTTTTCCTCTCGTTGTAAGCCCTAAGATATTCCATTATTTAGGAACAAATGCTGCTTGGCGAAGCATGGGCCCTGCACAGAAAGAAAGAAAAAAAGGACCTCCCTATCTTTCTGAAGGCAAAATAATCTAAGTAGCAGACTTTAAGGGCAAGGAATAGGCCATAGCTTGTGGTGTTAGTGGCTTCTCCCAGTCAAAAGGTGGTTGTTAGGGGAGTGAGATCCTAGTTATAGGAAGCAGTTCCTAAATTTTCGGACAGCGTATATTTATTTTGCCATCATCAGATATCCTTTTCATGCCCACTCCTGCCTGTACCTGCAAGAGACGTGTATCTGCAAGAACATTTCTGCTGCAGATATAAACATTTTGCTTTTAGCACATATCACCATTCCCCAAGATGATGCAGAACAGCATTACAGTTTTGCTCCTGCCACAAGCAGGATTAGGAACAGGACACAATTTTTCCCTAAATGTTAATAATCTTTCTGCAGTATGGTTTATTTTTCTGTCTCTGAAGCTGCCATCACTAGATAAGCAGAAGAAGCAGCTTCCATTCGCACTGAAATTCTGCTCTTCTGTAGTTTTTCAATAGCAAAAGCAACTGAAAGGCTGTGTAAGGCCCAATGTGTGCAAGCGTGGCTGTCGTCCTCCACTCTGCCATCTCTCTTCAAACATAATCTTGCCTTTTTCCCCATTAAGGGAAACCTGTATCTGGAGCCAGCATAACTATAAAGCAGCTTACTTTCAGTTTTTAAAACCAGAAGGCAAAAACCATGACCATCTCCCATTCTCAGTGTCTTTGTCCAGCAGAAACATTTTACTAAACCAGAGAGTTGTACTGTTTTGTTGAGTCATTATTATATTATCACCAGCAACACAGTATTGGGGCATCCTCATGTAGAGTTACAAGAGTTCCTGCAGAAAAAGAAGCAGATCTCTGTCTGTCCTCTACTTCTTAAGCCATCTACTTCCTCTGGTAAAAACCAACCCAGATCATAATGCCTAATCAGCTCTGACCCCAAATCTTTTGCAGATTAAAGGTCTTATACCTGTAAAATGTGCTAAGCACCACCCTTCCTGATAAGAGCCCCCAACCAGATGCTTGCCATATGTCAGGCTCTCTGTACAATAAAAAGAACCCTGACTTACTCTGCTTTCATTCTCTTTCATGAGCAAGCAACCACAAAGAAATGTGTTTTATAGGTATGGAAGTCCAGCTGCGAGGAAGTGGCTCTCAGACTCCCACAATGCTGTTCAAGTGGAAAGACCAGCTTCCCTGTACTACCAGGATGAGGAGGACTGACCAAGTGGAGAAATGTTGTTACATGGTAGTGCTGGGGAATGTGATGAGACAGCACAGAGGGAGAATGGCACTCCCAGACACCCAGAAAGGGTACAGGTGCTCATTAACACACAGGAGCCGTCTCTACAATTTTTAGTCTTGCAATTAGAAATGAGTCCCCATGGAAATATTTCAAAATAGAACTGAAACTGGTTTTAGAACTATAATAACATGTGTCTTGGCAGGCCCTTGAAGAAAGATTTCTCCATTTGTTTTTCTTCTTCTTAACCTAAAGTTACAAGTGTAGATACATTCTTTCTTGTTTTATGCTCCCTGACGATCTCAGGAGACCTAATTTAAACCCCAAACTGTGTTATAGATCCCTCTGTGGCCCAGGACTTGGGAGAATCTGACCCCAAAAAGTTCCAAAACATTTTTTTTACTCCCTTAAGAGTCTCACTAAAGCTGCTCTGGTTGCACAAGTAATGTCATGCTTGAATTTAAGGAGGTTTGATACTTTTTCCCGATGGTCAGCACACATGATGTACTGTGGATCCTAGTAGTAAGTTATATGTTGTGTCATCTCTTTCAATCAACAGCTTTTTAAGGTCAGATCTTTCTTTTGTTGTACGTATCTTGAAGTCTATAACAAGAAATTCTGCATCTCATTTGAGACAATCTTACCTTCCCATATCATGAGCAGATGATGAGGATAAATTTCTGACTAACCAAAATTTCATCGTGTTCACATTTTTAACACCAAAACTGATGATCTTCCTCAGATCATCATATTAATTTTTTGTAAAAGTTAGCAAATATTAAAACTCCCCTTCTACAATCTGTCTGTTAGCTTCAGAAAATCGTATTTTAGAAAAGAGAATAGGTTAATTTCTTACCAGTTCTACACCTACTTAAAGAAGACTGGCATCTGAGTTTCTGGATGATTAGAAGAATGATTGTTGATTGCATTAATAAACCAATTTCAAAAGCATAGGCTTGATAAAGTATCTTCCTTTTAAAATACATTTGTGCACCATGATAAACACAGAACAGGGAAGGATTTTATATTTCTAGTTTTCTCACAAATATGACTAAGGGTGTAACGTATCAGTATAAAGCTTAGAAAATGCTTAAGAGTGTCATGGATTTACAACTCTGCTTACAGTCTGGCTTCAGCCACGTACCCTTCTTCAAGGTCTTCTTCTATGAGCATTAGTACAATGAGCAGACATGCTCTGTTCAACTCAAGCAGGGCTTCTGCAGAGGTAAAACTGCCATTAGACATCCTAATGCACATAGTTTAAATCACACAACCAAAAAACACAGTTCAGCACAACTGTATAAACTGATGTCCTTTATTAAAATACAGACACAGGAGGACTCTGGAATGGATAAAGACTAAATTATTCTTCTCACCAGATGAGTGATCCTTTCAAGTCTAGGTTTAAGTTCACCAGTGCGGCGATGGGAGTGAGCCATCCCTGTACAGTACCTCATCTAAAGACAGATAAATCTTCAGAGCTCTGCAGGGAGCCCAGGTGCCATGGTATATTTTATCATCACTCTATAAACCATGCTCTGCGTCCATGCCTTTATAATGAGCACAAGGACATGAAGACGAAGCGCCTTGCTGCATATGCATCATGTAAATCTATCAGTTTCATTGCAAAATTTGATCAATTCTGCTAAGGTCAGTATGTGTAGCAGCATATCCCTCTTTCTTTCTGTTTACAGAGATTGAAAATTAACTTTTTGTTGTCTTTTATGGAACACAGTTTATTCAAATAACTTTTTATTGTATACTACGCTCTGTAATAGAGAAACATTCCACACAAAAAGTGGGAGTGTTTGTTCTTTCTTTCCCTCTTTCTCTCTTTCTCTCTTTGTTTCCCTTTCCCTCTTTCCCTCTTTCCCTCGCTTTCTTTTTTTTTCTTTCTCTCTATCCCCTTCCTTCCTTCTTTCTTTCCTTCCTTCCTTCCTTCTTTCCTTCCTTCCTTCCTTCTTTCCTTCTTTCTTTCCTTCCTTCCTTCCTTCCTTCTTTCCTTCCTTCCTTCCTTCTTTCCTTTCTTCCTTCCTCCACTCCTTTTCTTCCTTCCCTCTTCACCTTTTTCCCTCTTTCTTTTTTAGTGATAGAAAATGCTACATACTATGTGTGTGAACATAAAATGTCTAAACATCTCCTAAGCCTGAATATCTCCTCAGCCTTGTCTCTCCTTTACATGGCCCAATCCCAAATGTGATTCCAGACTGATCAGAGAGTGAGAAATAGCTTACAAAGCAGAGGCATTAACAGAAAGATACCAGGGAGGATGAGTTAACAAGTCAGCCTAATCTGAGAGGGAAAAGTCATAATGAAAAAGATACTATGCCTCTCTGAAAAGATGTGTCACACGGCCTCTCGTACTGGGGCAGACAGCCTGCTGCACTCCGCGCTGGGTGCTCTGACACCACCTCCGACTGCCGCTGACATCCCTAATGTCAAAACTTTTTTAGACTGCATGTGGAAAGCAGTTGATAATTGGAGTTTCTATGAAACTGAAGCTAAAAAAACCCTCACAAAATGTGAAAAACTGCAAGCAACACTGCTGTCAGGATTTTTGCTATCACTTTGTTTTTAAAAGATTAATATTAGTGCTATGATTTGTATGAGAGACATTACCACAGCTCCCAAAATGCATAATTTTTTCATGGGAGACATAACAGTTATTGAGATAGATGGATAGATGGATGGATGGATAGATAGATAGATAGATAATCTCTCTCCCCCAGCTATTAGGATTTCTTTTCATTCCACATTTGGCAAAAAATTATCCTTTTCAAAATCTGCCATGAAAATCTGCTTGTGGCTGGAGACCCGCTCTAGGGTTTGCAGTGGCTTTATTCACAGCACCATGCGCACATACCGGGCTGGGTGCTGAGGCAGGGACACAGAGCCATGGATGCAGCCGCGACCCCAATAGCCCAGGGGTGATGCCTCTGCAGCACTTTCATGAGCACCATCAGGTTGGGGTCATCAGAGCTGCGACACCTCTGCACCCAGAATTTAGACATCAGCCCTCGCATCATAAATCTAACTGAAAATCTCCAACCTGGATACTTTTCAAAATGTATGCATATTTTTTTAAGGTGTGTGTGGATGTTTCTTTCTATTACAGGTTTCATTTAATAAGAGAGATGAACACCAGAGGCCTCGGTAGAAACAGCCTCCTTAGGGTAGCAAGAAATCTTACACTGAAGCTACATTGTATTTTATTATCAGACGCAAGATTTTAATTTATTTTACTGTTGCTTAAGTGCCCAGGGTCCTGTTCTCAAGGGATTTACTTATTTATTCTAGTCAAGGATAACTGAATTCTTTGGTGATATCTTTGCCCTGTGCCCCTTCAGTTAAGTCAAGGTGTTTGCTTTCCTTTGTTTGCTTGTGTATCAGCTGAATACTTTTTAATCTCCATCATCTTAGGTCTTTTTGTTCAAATCTTCCTGAAGTATGACTGTCTTCCTGCTATCTCTGTTGGGGAATAATGGCTACAAGGCCATACGGGGTAGCCACGTTGAGAGATTCGGTAAGTGCTGTGCACCAAGGTAAGCGTAAAGCTGGCTGCGGGAAAATCTGAGAACAGGAAAGAAGCAGCTCCTCACCCCACATTTTAAGCCCCTGCGGGCAGGGAGCCCGCTTGCCCTGGCCCCAGCAATCCAGCTCCTCAGGCAGAGTGGGAGCTGGGAAAACGGGATGAAGGAGTCACAGGGATTTTTGGGGCGGAAAAGAACAGTGTTTGGATGCCATCTGAGAGCTAAGTGGTACCAAAGCACATGACTGGACCCCCTTTGCTTTATCTGAAGTGGCACGATGAGACACAGCCTTGAAAATAAGGAATAGTTTTGAGTAGGTGACAGCCTGAGTTAAGATCCGTTTGCTGATTATAATGAGCCTGTGAAGTACACCTAAAAGAGCCTTGAGTGTACTCCTTAGTTATATTGGCTCTCCGCAGTGATTATCTGTTTGTCATCTGTGTCTATTTTGGAAAATTATATTTTAGTTACTGCGAGTTAGTCAGCAGCTTGCACAATAAACAGCTAGTCACAATGAGAGTGTCAGACTCCTACTGGGTCCAGTTACAGAAATGTTTCCACCAACAGGATTTATAAATGAAGCACACAAAAAGCCAGCCTCTTAAACACAGGGCTGTGGTAAGGCTGTTCGGCGCAGCAGCAGTAGGAGCAATTGTTTGGAAAAGGCAGAGAGTTGAACTGAACCGGACTTTTCTCAAAACAGTGTGAATTCTTTCAGTTTGAGGGGAGTGGGATCACTGGTTCAGGAACAGCAGGAAGGATTAGTTTTACATCACACAGCTCGAGGGAGAGAGGATAGCAAAGTATCAGGGAGGTGGCAATGCGACCCAGCACTGTTTCCAGGGAAGGCAAGGTCTGCATTGCTGCTCCGTGTATTCCCAGTACCTAACACCAACACAGTTTTGATCCATGAGTCAATCTTTTTGGAACTGCTGCGATACAAATGAATCATGATAATCTATTCTGGAAAAAGATATCACCAAAATCCCTGTACTATTAGAATTATCTGCTTATTTGGGCCTGTCACGTATTACACTGACTTCTTTGGAAGTGATTCATCTGCTCCAGAAGCCAGTGCCGCTAGCTTGAGAGGGAATCTGTTTTCCACAGGCTGTGGGGGGAGAGGGGAAGGAAGTCTGTGCATTTGTGTGGTTGTGTCTTCTGCACAGGGGAGAAGAATGCTCCTAAAAATGAGTGACCTGAAATAATTTTCAGGCAGTCATTTTGTTATTTAACATCCCTCAAAAGTGCAAGGTCTTTCTTATAGATTTCATCTGTGCCACATCCTGTTAATAACACCATCTCATTACCACAATGGTAACAGTCACTTGATGCTCATTTAACAGAAATCTTTCAAAACAACAGTATTAGATTTTCACAGTTGGCTCTGTATGATATAGGTTAGCAGCTTCTTAACTCTGCTTTCTTAGCATAATTACATAATTTAGAATTAGTCACTCGTGTTGACCTTTAAATAGAATCAAACATTCAATTTAGATAGTTGCTTTGTCATTAGCAAACAGCAAGCAGCTGAGAACATTTCTGCCATTGGCTGACAAAGTCGTCGTGAACATGTACAAGTCCAGGTAAAGTGCAACATCTGTACTGGTTATGCCCATCCTTTGAAAGATCTGGATTCTCGTCAGTCATCACAACGGGTAAGGTCCAGTCTCACCCTCCTGAAAGAAGTAGCTTTCATCCTTTCGTCAGAGGCAGACTCAACATGTTTACAAAAATAATAACTTGTGACATACAGCAGATGAAGGGATAAATTCTGGCCTGGAATACCTCTCATCAGTTCTTGCAGCTACAGTTTGTACATATGGAGGATGGTAAATCCGAGCCCTGCATATTGAAGTTCTTTTATCTCAAAAGTTTTCCACAGGCAGAAATCACTCTGACCACCAAGAAAGTTGCCCCACATCTGGGATGGGATTCAGCAGCTGTTTGCATTTTTGTGCTTAGTTACCTGGCTGCACCCTTTTGGAAATCAAAAAGGTTGTTCTAGGGTAACAGAAAGCAGAATGTTGCCTGTAGCTTTTAGCTACTCCAATCCTCAGCACACATATCCCACACACAGTGGTTTGAGAAAAACAGGAAGAAGCAAGATAAGCCAAAGCCCCAGTGACTACAAAATATACCTTAGTAAGTCCCTAACTGATACTGCTTCTTATCAGATGAAATACCTTAGTATTAATTCCTTTTAATTAAATTCATATTTGATTTTCCAGTGATCTTCAGTGGATATTTATAGGCACTCTTCACTGCACTTTAAGTTACGGGAGAACTCTTCAGAACATTTAGATGGGCATTGAAATACATGTTACAAAAAATGAATAAGGGTGTATATTTCTGTTTACAAATACACACAAACCCATTTGTGCACATACAAACACGTCAGCATCACATGCGATACAAGACTAGACATTGAGCAGATTTACTGGCTGCTAATTTTACTCTCTCAGGACACTTTCTTCCTCTTATAGTGTTTAATGTGCTCTTTTATGGACAAGGTCAAATTGTATAATAGTCTGCTGATAAATTGTAAGGTGCCTGTGAGGCAGAGGATCTTTACTAATAATTATCAACTTTTGACACACAGCAAACATTAATAAAAGATCATGAGGCTAAGGAATGACATGGCAGTGCTGAAAGAACTATAGCAAAGACTAAGACACATACAAAAGGTTGAATGCTTTTTTAAAATATAAAATTTTGTGCAGTGAGGTTTTATGAAGGATTGCCTGTTTCTTTTTGTCCTCCAGTCAAAATATAACTTTTTCCACTGTTTTAAAAGAAAAAAATGATGGGAAGATACAGGAAAATTGCTTGCAGATTTGTCTGATACCTGTCTCCAAAGAATCAAAATGCATTTAAGATCTTTCTATTAATACACTACATATTTTTCAGATTGTGAAGGAATAATGAATAATTAAAAAAAAAAAAAGATGCATACTATCCAAAATAAAACCATGCGTAACAGTGCAATAGGCGTTTTTGTTTGGTTGCTTAAACCATTTTATTCACTCTTGCCTTAGCAAGTAGTCTGTTGACTAGATGGACTAACAGTCCTGGCAAACTCTCAGAGAACTATCACTTCTACACCAGCCTTTCTCAACATACAGTCCCCTACCACAAGTACAAAGGTCTTGTTTCATACTACCACAAATAATAGAAAAGAAAAAAATACGTATTCCGGAGCAGCAATATTCCGGAGCAGCAATATGATAAGCCGAGGAATTACAGTTCTAATAGCCTCAACAATGAGTCAGTGTTATGTAGAAAGGTTAATCATGGTTAAGGACTATTATTCTGTGGCCAGAAGACCATACTTATCCCCATCATTTGTGGCTGTTTTTAAAAGGGACTCTATGACAGGCCTGGCTAAAGCCTTATCATTGTGGTTTGTGGTCAGATGGGCCAGCTGAAGCACCGACCAGAATGTATTTACACACTCAAAAGAAATTTCTGGTGAGATTTCCTCAAACACAACAGTTAAACCAGCTGTTAAAGAAGCAAATGATTCCTAAGGTTAAAAACAATATTTGTGAAAATAACACTGTCTTTGTTTGGGGATAGGAACAATCTGGATGAAATATGAAAAATATGAAAATATGATCCAACTTCATTATTTCTTAGCACACTATCAATTCTCTGCGGCAAAGGGATAAATTAGAAATAGAAAATTAGAAATGTGCAGCCAACCTACAGCCTGTGTTTTAGATTTTTTTTTGACAAAATACCTTCTACTGGAAAATACGAATTTACAAAATTCCAAAGTTTTCTCAGTAGTTCAAGTTCAGTGGATCTTTCACCAAAAAAAGGCTTTGCAGGTCCAAAAATGAAACTGTGAAACCTGTCCTGCAAAAATGTAGGAATTAGATCTTTCACCTTCTGTATTGGAGACATGGTTTTGAATCCTAAATCAAGCAACACATAAACTCTTCTGCTGAGGATCTCCTGCATCTTGAGTGTGTGCTCCATGTAGGGATTTTTTGGTAATACAGATGGAGACAGAAGGTGAAATTGCTATTTCTGAAAAATCCTACAAATGCTTTAATTTTTCATTCCGATGAAGTACAAAACCAAAATAAATTTTCCCAACTTGGGATTCCAGTTTTCTAGTGATCTTTAGCATGTACCTCCCAGTAGAGATTATCTTAATGCCAAACTAGTCCTTTTGAGGACCCTGTCCACATCCTGACACTCACTGTGCAGGCAATCAAGTCTGCACCTCAGCACCTGCAATTCAGCTTTTTCCAGGAATTTGTCATCTGTGGTAGCTCTTACTGAGCTGGGTGTTTTCATTTAGTTTGAGCTCTTAAATTTGACTGACTCACATTTAGGTGAATACACATTGCAAAATGAATGAATATATAAATAAATAAATCCTGTCAGACTGGCTTAGTGTTGTTTAATTTATCAGAGGAACTTTCTCTGTATGTGAATGTGCTGGAGGCCCAGATTTTGGAGAAATCAAGGCTATTTCTACCTATGAGAAAATTAGCTCATCCATTTTAGATACCACAGAGGCTCATTCTGGGGAATTTCTGACATAAATCAAGGCTCTCCATAAGTCTATCAAAACAAACGGAAGCAGTAAGCACTGAAGCAGGTCTTTTTGAACACCTATGCTCAACACTGAGGGCAGTCAAAGTGGTTTCAGGCAGCAGTGTATTCCCAGGGGCCGGAGTAGTTAAAAGAAACCAAGCCTTGCTGCCAGCATGCCCCAGTTGGCTGATTAGCAACCACATAGTCTGCTTTTGTGCTTCTATCGTTTCATCTCGCAGCATGTTTTCCGAGGGTGCTGGTCAGTGTTTACCCGTACACTGTGACACTTGGAAAGCATTTCTTTTGAGGGGAGATAATTGTCTATAAATCCCAACTAAATAGTAGGCAAAGAGATTTCTGATAAGCACCTAACAAATTATTTAAGGGATTCCTAGGATCACGTTTAAAAATTCAGAGAGTAGTGTCACTATATGTGTTTCACATGGCCAGACACAGTTTGCCATAATAATGCAACTCTGAGAATCTTTTAATCTTTACCTGACAGAATTCAACACGACTCTGTAAGTATTATGATTATTATTTACAGAACACCGTGGGCATGTGTGCTATATTCATATATGTCTGTGAACGAGAGCAGCGTGCCCATGCCTCATGGAAATTGCATTCTGTGAAGGAGAGAGAGAGCCTTTTGTTTCAGCCTTGTGTAAGGGCTGGCATGTAGCAGCAGTGCTCTAGGAGAAGCCCCGGAGGAATGGTGATGGGACGGTGAGTCAGAGAATTCCCATCTCCTCTCTGTCTCCTAAGGGAGTCATTTGTTTTAGTTCTTTACTGATTGCAATTAATTTGCCTCCTCCACCCACTTCCCGCCAACCTGCCTGCCCAGTGCACAGCTATCAGAGGACTGGGCTCCCCGTCCGTTCCCACTGCCTGCCGCTCACCTGTGGATGTTCCCACATACGTACCTGGCATCCCTTATGGGAAATGGCAGCGAAAGATAGTGAAGAGTCTACCAGTGAAACCGGAGGAGAAAATAGCGACTCTAATGGTAAGAAAGGACATATTTTGCATTTGAAGAATCAGCACTCCAAATGCTCATGCCAGCTCAAGAAAAAACACTCACAGGGGGCATTCTTTCATGGAAGGAAAGGAATGTCCCTAACAAGATGTCGTTATACCCATTTTACAGATGCAGTTCAGTTGCCTGAACTTTCAGGAAGCCTGAGGTTATATGCAAAAATGCACAGGTAACAGCTCTTCTCATCTTTTCCTTGGTTGGAAATGCAGATACAATGGATGTAAATTGGACATGTGGTTGTTCACATGCTGTCTCATTGTTCTTCATAGGTTACATTTTTAAAAGCTGCCCTAGGATGTAAAAACAAAGTCAAAGCTACAGATAGGTCTAGGAATCCCTTGATCCCAATCCCCCTAATATTAACTATTGCCTAATACCCCCTCTTGCATTCATTCATCTGTTGCTTATGGCTATGTAGGAGGAGTGCTCTTCCTGAACACCTTTTAAACTTTTGCATTTTAATAACATCACAGGAGGTCAGTCACTTATTAGATGGAGTAAAAAGACCCATCCCCAAACCCTTTGGTTAACTTTAGAATCATGGGAAAGTCAGTTACAGGGCTAGTTCCCTACTCCTGGGCACAGCTAAGGAGACAAGCTGTACAAAATAATGACTCTGGGCTCAATATAGGGATCGTGTCCAAAAACTGAAAATCCATGAATGACAGCACAGGAAGAGGATACTGTTTGCAAGGCTAACTTTTATTCTCTAAATTAGCACTGTAAAGGCTATAGAAGAGAAAGAGAATCCAGTATTTTAGGAAATTATTTATGAAATGTAGATGGGCCTTCAGTTGGGAATAGGGCTGGGCAAAATGTTAGTGATTCTTTGTTCTTGCAGCTGGCCTGTCGAATTACACAGAGCCAGCACAGTAAATAATACTACTATTGTCTGCCTGTGTCAGAGACAGACAGAAGGTACATTTGGACTTGGTCCAAACACCACAAGGGCCACTCATAGCCACAGTGTCCAATTACTGCTTGCTTGACTATAAAATGCACTTTTTTTGCTGAGCTAATTTAAGAATGGCAGCTTTTAATGGGGTTTTTATTAAAAGGGGACTGCTGCTCCGGCTTTTGCCTGCAAAAAAAGTTATGCACTGTACAGGAAGCAACAAACACATACACAGTGAAAATAGTCAGAGTATAAGAACATTAGCACAGTAATAACAGTGGTAGCAAAGTCAGTGCTTTGCAAAGGAAAAAAAAGATCAAGCCCTTGTTGAAATAACCCTGTGCAAAACATGCAAAAAACCCAACTAGACTATCTTGAACGATGAAACAAGTGCATCCACTCGGTCTCTGCAGATGTGTGCATATTGCGTAACTTCTTTCAGTCTTTCAAAGAATCATTGACCACAGTTTTTCCACTCTTTGCACAAATACTTTTCTTCACATTTCAGTTGCGCTCATTTTCACTCTCACTGCCAAATGCTTTGGAGAGCAGTAAACTCTAGGATCCATTTTGCGAATAGTCAAAATTTGTTTGTATTAGAAATAACTTTTTTAAAAATATATTTCTAGAAGATTATTCGTACAGAAGGAAGATCCCATGGGATTAGGGATGAGGAAGCTCCCCCTTCTACAGTAAATGCATATCAGGGCTTTGATTTTCTTTGCCTATCTATTAGCTAGAGATAAATTTAGGTCTCCTGTTTAGAGCAATCTGCCTACAGTGCACAAGAGATCAGTAGTTGTCAATGATCTATGAAGACTTACTGTGTTTCTCTCCTCTGCCATGCTGACAAGGTGTTAATTTCTTTCTTGGAATAGCAAGCAAAAAAACCCCAGCAAACTGATAAATTTAGGCGAAACTCATGCAAGGACCACATCACATTTTAAGGCTTCCTGCTACCACAATTCCATCATAGAAGTCTTACAAGTCTTGCATAACAGCAATCAATAACAGAATGTGCCTATTCTCTAACTTAAAAATCTAGTTCTGTTCTGCGTTTTTATACACACACATGCACACACTGTGAGTGTTCGCAAAAGTATTTTCACTCACAGTTGTAGAAGGGTTTTAAAATATGTGCCACAGGTACAGAAACATTATCAATCAAAATGTTAAAGCCTTCATAAGCTCTATGTAGGTGAGTTCATTCTCCTTCTCTTTTATCTTTGGATGTCTTGCAGAGTGCTTCATTTGGAGAAAGACCTAAAAGCCACATTGGGTAACAAGAAGGGATAAAAGGGTAAACCTGTCTGTTCATATTTTCTAGTCTTCAACATGGAGAACACAGCAAGCATTCTGTCAAGGAAAATGAGGATATTCTTTTTTGCTTCTTTGAATCCTCAAAAGATGCATCTTCTTTGTAATAGAAAAGAAGTATCTCAATACTTAAGTCAAAATAGCAAACTTTTCAAAGGCCAGAAACTTGGAGCTGGTCATGCGACTTGTGAATTGTGTGCTGTAGGATTGTTTGATATGGCATAAAACAGAGAGAACCTGAAAAATTTCATCTTCAAAATGATGGATATGGACAGTCCTTTCTCCACAAAGCAACCTTCAATTATTAACAGCAGGACTTGTGCTCAGCAGAGTAAAAAAATCTTCCCACTATCTAGAGTGAAGCTCCCTCCAACAGTCATGGTTGATTCTCTTTCTCTTATCTTATATAGAGCCATTAATTCTTCTCCAGCACACATAAAACTATTCACATAGAGGGAACTCTTCACCTACAGAGAAATATTTGCATACACACTGTTAAAGTCAGGTTGAGGATGTCACTTACCCAGCCACACACACACAAAAAAGAGATATTCAGTGTTAAAGCACCTGCTTGTTCCTTAATTCATGCTTTTGCAGGAAAACATATTGGTCTGTGGGTTACATAAGCTAACATATAACACCAAGACATTTGTGATGCTGTGAGTACAAAGACTAAGGATAGTATCCTCATAAATGAGGTTAAAGGAATTACTCTCATGCAACTAGCTGAAAATCCAGCCTTCATCAGGTTTACATGAGAAGTCAGTTTGTCCTGTTATTTCATGACTTTATGGGCTTAAGAAATAACAGAGGATATTTTGTGTTAATCTTCTTAATTAAAAGTCAGGTGAAGCTCGTTTTCTTTTTCAGATATAATATTCAACAATTCCTGCATATGGACTATCTGGTAATGTAAATGCCACTCAGTATGTACCAAGTCCATGTTCTGTAATGTCAAGGACTATGGTACCACAGGGGCTCCTTAGTATGCAAATTATTGACACAATAGAACATAGCAACTCTTTTGAAATCGTTATGTTTTATTGTGTCAGGGTCTCATTGAGGACTCTTTAATCTAAGGATTCTTGAGAAGATAAAATCTAATAGTTCCTCTGGAGCTATAAAGGTCTCTGATGTCATAGGCTATTTGGACACTCCTTATTACAGTATGAGGATTATTAATACACTGACTATAATGACTTTGTGACTCCTTTGTGGTCTGTTATGACTATCTAGAATTTTATAAGGCTGGTCATCACCGTGGTATGTGAGTCTCTACCACAAAAAATAAACCAAAAAATTATCTTCCTTTTTCTTTCCCTCTGCCGTCCTCTCTGCAAGGATATACCAACTTTTTGCTGGTCTTTAGAGAAAAAAAAAAAGGCATAGTAAAGTGTAGAAACTAGTGTTTTGATACACTTTACAAGAATTTGAATCAGACAGCCTCACTTTGCATTTAGTTTTGAGAGACTGTGGTGGCCGAACATATTTCATCTGGTGGTGTCAGTGGAAATTTGCCCAGTATAACACTCTTCCCAGGCAAAGCAACTTCACTCCCTAATTCTTTTTATGGAAATTACTTGCAGTATTGTCCGGGTGTCCGTGTCTGTGCATGTCAACATGAATGTTTTACTACTATTAGCTGCAAGTTTCCCTCCAGATCAGACACTGAAAAAAGTAATAACTAAAAAAGGAAAACCAAATACAGCAATTTGCATTTCAGACTGATGATCTGCCTTGAAACCAGAAGCTCTGAACTCTGTTCCATCCCATAAGCTCTAGGAGTTCTTGCTGCGTTTCCCCAGTGAATCTGGAATTTGCATAGCTATGGACTCACAACCCTTGGCTTACCCTATCCTAAATCTCTTTGGGACTGATACTCAGCTGAGAGCCAGGATTACTAGGATTTAAATATATATCAAATGCAAAAGTGGGGAGGTGCAGGAATTTCTACAGCAGCTACACAGGGCGAGCCTTTGTGATGTGTGACAACAGAGCCTCTGCCATTTCTCAGCTGGAGAGATATAGGGCAGGATTTTTTCATTAGTCCATAAGTGGACCCGTATGTCTATAAAGCTCTTTTTTTCTTTTTCATTATTGTTGTCCCTTACTCAGCATACGCTCTGAATTTATATTTTTTTTAATTTAATTTCTATAAAATATGTTCAATTTTGTGCTGATTTTTTTACTATTTTACCCAGGATGCCACCTGAAAACACAAAGACATTACTAGATATTATTTACGTACTACTAGGCAAGCCCATTGTTCTTTATGCTACATGAGCAGACAATCAAAAAGACAGTCTCAGAGATCAACAACAACAGGACAAACAGAGGAGGCAGTACTGGCCAGCAAGACAAGAGATGGCCAGAACACATCAGCAGCTTCCTTGGCTTCATGTTTTCGGTAAGCATTATAGAAAATGCCTTTCAAGAAAGAACTTGAAAGAGGACAATATGAACACCTGAAACGCATTAACCAGGCAGGAATGGCACCAGGAAGGATTTGTTTTCAAGTTAAAATAGTGACTGATGGTGGTGACATTCTGGGCCAGAGACAACATCCCAGGAGGTAAAGGGAGCTGGGAGGATCTTTGAAAGTCATGAGAAACACAGAATGCAGAGAAAACCATTGGCAGGATCCAAAGAAAGAGGGGAGATGGTTAGTGCATTGGTCTCAAAAATAATCTCCGAGGAGCATTTTAGGTGGATATTGTCCTTACAAGATTTAATCTGTCAAAGCCAGAGACATGTATGCTGCATTAAACCAGAATGCAAAACAATAGGAACATGAATGAGAGTTTCAGAGTGTGAACAGCAAGGAGAGGTTATAATCTGAGGACATCATGCAACAAGTGTTTGCAAGATTTGAAACATACGGGTAGAGGAGGTTGTGTTCACTTTTTTCTGTATCAGCCCTTCATGCACTGCAGAGAGACTGGAGTTAAACTGAGCCCTTTTTGAGTGATCTGCAAAGCCAGCAGTTAAAAACTGCTGAATCCCTTTTGTGTAGTACTGAGAATCCAAGGGGAGAGTTACAGCTTCTTCTCAGGAACTGCTGTGCACAATTGCTTTGGAAAGTGAGGAGTGTGGTTGTCCGTTGTGATTTCAAACTTAAGACACTTTTCAGCTGATAGCTGAAGTACACCAGCAAACTTCTGTCTCATCAATGTACGATAGAAACTGTCAACGTTTTCTGTAAACATTCCTCGGCATAGCGCCTAAACCACTTCCACTTACGTCCACTTCAATGTGCATAGCGCACACTGAAAAGCATTAGGAAGTTCGTGTTCAGTAATATAGCAGGCTAAAAAAAAAGACATATTTTGAAGAAAATGAGTAAAATACCTTTAAATATTTTTCAAGCCATTTAGTAGCACTCAAGTGGTGTATATTTGGAAAACTTCCAGAGCAGTAGCATGCACACACTGCATGTGGTTTAGTGTCCATATAATCTTTATTTCATTTGCAAAGTTCAACATATAGCTTTATGCTTTTAAAAAATTGAACACATTATATGCATATATATTTAGGTTCTTTTCACATCCTATATGCTTGCTTTGAAGTTCTCTAGTTTTTATATATTACCAAATACACGTTGCATCACTGAAGTAAATACCAGTTTTACCTGTCCCTTCTTTGTCAGAGAAGCAACTGTCCTTCAGAGCAGTTCTGTATAAGCTCAAATTCTACCTGTTTGTTCGTCAGGTGCAAGAGTCAATTTCAGAACCAGGACAGTTATTATCCTGCTCTCATGATCAGCTCCAGATAAGTAGATTCAGCATTTTCTCAAGCCACTTCATTTTAGATTGTGTTGACACTTTGCGAATTTGTTTTTTCTTGTTGGAATATGGAACATTTTTCAAGATCCCCAGATTCAGTGAGTGATAAACCTGCTTTTTCTTACTTTATTACAAAAAAAATCCTTTAGCTGAGTGATCAACATTTGTTTCCTCTCAACCTCTGCTTATTTTGATTAAAAGTATGTTTCAATAGCAGATCAAGAACTAAAACTAAACTTGTATAACCATACAACTCAGGTGATGCAGAGAAGTGAAACTTGCAGCTTTTTGCCACTGAAATAAGGAAGATTGTCTTTTAGTAGTGTTGGTTTTGACTGTTTATTTTTTCCGATCCAATATTTTATTTCTTTGGTTTAATCTGAGCACCGGTACAATATATAATCATGGAGCTTGTCACCAATCCAAACTTAAATGAAGAATGGATGAACCAATCACACCCAAGACTAACTATTCCAATGCCTGACTCCTTTCTTTTCTGCTCCTCCTCCGCAGCTTACATGTAAGAACACATGACTAGGGGAGACTTTCTAGGTCTTCAGATCTGGTCCTCTAGAACAATTCTTTCCATTTATAGTTATATTTTCTAGTTTCTCCAGCAGAAAAAGAATATATGAAACTGAGGGATGATCCAAAGCATGTTTCCATCCCAAACAGACAAAGAGAGGCCAAAACTCTTCTAGACACTGAAAGAGATTTTTTTTTTTCTCTCCACCACAGTCTTCATTGTAAGTCCCTATAATTTCAAGGGTTTTGTGACATTATATCAGATGTTGTGTTTGAAGCAAGAACAAGCCTTTGAATTTTGGGCCATATTTGGAAGCCATGGCAAAGAAACACCTTCAGTCAATTCAGCAGTAGGAAACTGATCTGATTTATCACATCTAATATGAATTTCTACAGTGTAATAATTTCTGCCTAAGCTAGCTGTGTAGACATCCTTCATAGTCAACAGAGAAAAATAAGCATTTACTTTCTTTTAAAATAACCATTTCAAACAGACCTGAGAAATTATTCCCTAAAGATACACCTTTCCCTCAGATACGTGTAAGGGACACTGGAGTAACTAGTTCAGATTTGGATACCTGTTTTTTAAAGGCCTGAAGCAGGTGAAAAATCTCCACCCCACCTTGTGGGCAAGGTAAAGCCAATTTGAACCAAGCTATTCCCTTGTGTGTTGCTCTTTCAGTATCTTAACCATGATAGCCTAATGGGCCATTTAGTTTTCAGAACAGTTATGTCTCCTCTTTGCTAACAAAAGAGAAAGCAGCTTTATGTCCTGACCAATTCCTAGTGGCTCATTTTTCTTCCAATGCATTCAGTGGTCTACTCAACATTTAAAATAAAATAAAAAAACATTTAAAATCAATTTTAAGTGAACCATGCATTAATAAAAAAATCAGAATGTTCCTTTTCATAACATAAATTGTTTAAATTAATTGTGAATAATGAAATTAGAAGAAAAAAGTAGTCAAAGCAATGGAAGATATGAGCAAGTAAATGAAAAACATTCAGTCTTACTTCATGACAGCATACTGCCTTTGCAAGAACAAAGCTCACTAACAGATACCCTGTAAAGTACCACATTAACATAACATAGCTCTCATTAACTCACACTTCTTCAATTCTTTGTTTCGGATGATAACATAGATTGCTGAGTCATGGCATGCCTTCTTTTCCCAAATCTGTGAAGTCTCACAACTTCCAATATCAGCTGCCAATTCCGTTTATTCATCTTTAAATCTTCCAACCCATGCATTATTTAGGACAGACAGGTTTTTTTCTCTTAAAGAATATTTTTTGCTCTTATAGAATTGCATCGCATCTTTAAAAAACAGCATATCGGAAACAAAGAGAAAAGATATTTCAATTTTTTGATTGGAAATACCCTCACACTGGGGGATTTTTGAGTCAGTTAATATAGTTTCATCAGGTAACCCATGAAAGAAACAAAAGTGTTAATAATTTTCAACCAAATCTACTTTGCTGTAAGCCCTGTGAGAATGACAGAATAACAGAACAACCATATACCCAATTTCAGAAGTGAAAAATGTAAACTTCTGAATCCCTAAATGAAACTTCTAAACTATAAAATATCCCTGAGCCTCAGTTCTGCATGTGTTGTGGACTTTGGTTAATCATGTGGCAACATAGCGAGCACTCTGTCCCTTCTTCACTTAGTAAGGGAAGCGATATGTAAAGATTTGATTAAGAGAAAAAAGGCCTTGTGATGTCCTGACAAAAAAAAAAAGGTACGGCTGTAATACAGCAACTTATTCAGTCTCTGAAAGTAAAGAAATATTCTTTCCTTTGCCAATTTTGAATGCAATTATTCCTATTATTTTTACTTCAGCAATGCCTTGGGGCCCCAAGTGAGATCAGATCCCCTTTGCAAACACAGTGGGAAAGTTCTTGCCTCAAAGATTTTTCAGTCTAAATAGGCTATGCAGACAAAGGATGAAGATGGGAACAGAAGCACTGTGGTGTGCTCACAGATATACAATAGGCCGCAGCAGATCTGCCAACAGATTTAAGGTTTCTGCCCTTGTATTCACAACCTTGACCAGGTTGGCTCAAGAATAATGTTCTCTCACATTGAACTGCAAAAATACATGGCAGTGTAATTCTGAGACTTAATATGAACCATGCCTCTGATGAGAGCCCATATTCATACACATGAGCAACATAAGTTCCACATGGTCATAGGCATTTTCAATTTAGGGGAAAAAAAAAAGCATTACAGACTTTATCCTTTTAGCATTCAGCCCATACGGCTTATTTATAAACGGCTGCTGAATCTCAAAATGACACTTGGAGCTCAGAGTACCAGTAGCAAGCAGAGATTTGCTTGCAAATAAAGCCAGTTGATTCCTAGGGGGTTCTCTGAGCACTGTATAAGTCAGTCTTGTTATGTGGCAAAAAAGCTTGCATATTTACTTACAAATGGTTAACTCCATAAATCCACACTTGATCAGAATGCAGTTCCAGGAGATCATAGTTTTTTCTGCCCAACGTGCAAGACCTCTTATACGGACACATCTATGTCAGGGGATTTTTTGTTCTTCATAACCCACATGACAATAAGATATAAAGGATGACAGATTTTTCAAATTTTGTACTAAAATTGCTTTATACAGTATTAAGGACCAAACTGTGACACTTCTCTCACTCTGGGACCTAGTGCCTTACTGCACAAATCCTCAAGTTAAATTCAGTAGTCTGTTTTTTTAATACGACTTTATATGAAGCAAATGTATTACAACTTAGTCCTAAATTCGCAGTTGTGCTTTACAATTAGCATTATCCTTTCCATTTTAGGAAAGGATAACTTTCCTGAAGTTAAAAAAAAAAGGAAGACTGGCAAGACATATTTCTGCAAAGTATTTGTGGTACAAGGAGCCTTAAGAATGAAGCCTATAAAGTTCTAAAAAAGAACCAGGGAAAGGATTTGCAGGTTGAGAAAATAACCAGTCAGCTTGATCTCACTTGTAGCAAATAGTGAGTCGAAGGCCGAAAACTCAAATGAAATAGGGTGGTGTACCTTGCAAGCAAAGTTTTTTTCATTTGCTTCCTTAGATTACTTGGTTTAATGAGGTGTCCTTGTTAGCCAGAAAAATTTACTAGAGTTCATTAAGGAAGTCCCAAAATAATTCCAAATCCCGAAACAGGGAAAGGAGCATCTCTGTGCCTGAGCCGTGCAACGTCAGCTCCCGCTGCTTCCAGGAGGTGCTCAGAATCAGGAAGAAGATAATCATCACCTTGCACAAATGGGACCTTTTTCACTGGAATGCTGAGGTTGGCTTTCAAGGAGTCAAACTCTCCACCCAGGTTACTCCCTGAATTCAGCCTACAGCTTCATCTAGAACTGGTTATTCCAAACTCAGCACTGGAGGATAAAGCCTCCCTTCTTCTTATTTCCCCAGTTAAGTACTCCTGTGTACTTTTCCCAGACTAAACAAGCAACCCTGACCTGCAGCCATTTTCTCTCACACAAACAATTAACTTAAAGCATGTGTCCTAACACGAATTCTGGCTCCACAACAACCTAGCATTCCTATGGGAAACAGCCCAAATTAATAACAGCCTTCTTTCTGCAATACCTGAAGTGCCCTCTCTTAAAAGAGAGAGATAAGAATACTTTGGGGTTTTTTCCCTTTGGACTAAACCAATTTATTTTAGGCCTAGAATAGTCTCCCACAGAACACTTATGATACTCACTGTAATGAATATGATCAACATCTATGTTCTTGTATCACATCACTGTTTTCCCTTAGAAAACATGAGAGTTAAAGCACTAATCTGATTTCCAATATAATAACCCATTTTCACATGCTCTCACTAGTCAGTACTTTCTTTGTCCAAAAGAGATGTAAATGTGTTGGGTTTGTTTCCCCCCACCTCCTTGAAAGTTTGAATCAGATCCTTTTGCCATTTCAAATCATATCAAAGTAGAGGAAAAGCATGCATTTGTTCCCATAATTTTGAAAACAATTTCAAAATTATTTTGTTCCTCTAAATAAGTCTGCTGGCCTAATCAAATCAATGGCCTCTCCCATGAGATGAGCACAAAGCCAGTATCTGCATATCTCTGAGGTGCCAATCTTACTGAGACAGGTCTTCTCCTTCTGAGCACTCCTTGGTTGCACTTCAATCCGCAGTTCAATTTGAGGCTCAAAAACTTCGCAGGGGCATTGGTGTCAGAGAAAGCATGTGCTCTCCACTTCCCCACTCTAAGCTATAAACCCTTTTTCTTCTTCATTAAAATGCATTAAAAGACTACAGATATGAGGGAGTCCTCTGCCTTCAGCTATCTTCAAATCCCTTTGCACAGCATCAGCACTTTCTTCTTCCCTGTTTCTTCTGAAAAACAAAATAGCCTTCGCACTCACCACAGACAAATGCAGATTTGTACCATTCTACTGCCTCTCTTAATGAAGCCTGGAAATGACCCCAGGATAGGGCAATAAGAATGGGTAATTTCCTGTTTCCTAGTAGAACATGTTCTTCTTGCTCTTTTTATTCATCCTCTACCAATGAAACCCTTGCTTTCAGTCTGTTGAGGTGAGGAGCACTTAAGAGCTCAGGACAGGATTCTCTGAATGTTAGGCTGGATTATTCTTTGTCCTGCTCTAAATTCTGCTGATTTCAAAACCCCACAATATCCACATAACATGCACTGCAGTGATCCCCCATGAATGGTGTTCACTCTTATTTGTAAGACAGGTGAAAAGAGCTGAAAAAACACCCAGGGGTCCCTGCTAGGTGCTGGGGGGCACACATGCTTCCTTTCCTGCAGAAGGCACCTTTTGCCATTCTACCATGACTCATCCATGGCGTGAAATGGTGTAATAAAGGGCAATTCTCCCTCCTCAGGTAAAGGAGGTCAAGACCAGGTGTTGAGGAGAGAATTTGGCAGGAGCTCTCATCACCTGTAGCTGGACCTTTCTCCCAAGTCCACAGTCTAACAGGGAAGAGAGTTTGCTTGTGAACCAAGACCTCATTGTTCAGGGTACATAACACAGCTAATGGAGACTTTAACAACGTGCATCAAGGTGGTTTAAAATGACATGGGTTGTGTAACTCAGTCACAAAATAGATGGAAAATTTACACTTAATCTTCAGGTCCTTGTTCAGAATTATTCAGGTAAATTCCAGTAAACATCAGAGGAGCTCCGGGAGATAAAAGTTTCCAATTTGGTCTTTTGTTTTAAATGTTACTGCTACAAAGTTACAATAAAAATGTAGAAACTACAACTCCTTTGGTGATGTTAATTCAGCTGCCTGAACTTCTAGAATATTTTCCCTCAGTTTCAAATGTCCCACTATACATACTCCACAAAATACAGTGCATTTCTATATGCCAACTAAATGCTGCTTTGCCAGCCTTTGCTTTTGTGTCTCCTAATGCCTTTAATTTACCTATACAACCTTAAGTTCACATTCCCTTTTTTTTTTTTTTTTTTTTAATTCAACATATTAAAATCCTGCTCCAGGCTTCTCCTGTGATCATCCTCTTCCCATTTATCTTTCAGACAGCAATAAAAATATGTAAATATTAAGCCACAAAAACTGTATTACTGTAATGTTAAGGATGTGACTAACACCCGCAAAACGCCAGAGGTTTCAAAGTCAAGACTGCATGTTGAGCCTGACTCTTTCAACACTCATGTTAAGTAAAATTCAATTAAAAAAGCTCTGATGAGTTGCAGATAAGATTATTTTACTACCACTACTACTTGTAATAGTTGAATTATGGGAGTGCTTGCAACCTTAGCAGTGTCCATGCACCATGGGCCAGCACTACAGTCTCAGCTGAAATGAATAAAGCCTAGGTTTGGGGGAAGCTTCAAAAATTGAATAAAGAGCCACAACCCCATCTCTTTCTCTATGATTCTGTGACCGCTGGGCACAGGGTCAGCCCCTTGGCACAGCAGAAAACAGCTTAAGGCTGCTATAGTTTACACCATTTGTTAAAAGACCCAGGAAAACAGAAGGATCAGCAGTGGGTAGGTGAAAGCTAGCAACGTCTTTTTAGAAATTGAAGCTCTGAACCACTAGGAGCTATTCACAGGACTTGAGAACAGCAACCATTAAATAGACAGCATAGGTTAATGGGCAAACTTTGCCAATATCTGTACTGAAAGAGCTTTAGGTACAGGTAATGAGAGAGATTAGAAGAGCCTGGACTATTCTGCATGGAAAAAACTTAGGACTTGCACATCTGAGCATCCTTTTACACCCATGCAAAGTAAGCCCAAATAAAAAGATCATAATGCTAGTAAGCATGTGATAAAGTGCAATACTCTCTACATAGCTATCTCAAATGCTTTACAATATTAACTGATTAAGCCTCCCACAGAACATTTGCAAGTATGTATCACTATCTGTAGTTTACAAATACAGTTTTACGTGACTTGCCCAGGGTTGCAAAACTAGACTGGTGAAATCAAACGCTCTGTCCCAGGCGGTACATGGCAGTCCCTTGCTGCTTAGAGCAGATGTAATGGGAAGCGAAATTCTGCCATTCTCCTTTGTACTTTGAGCCATCTCCCAATCCCTGTGTGGAAAACAATAGGATTGCATAAGGAATGATATATAAGGAACTTTCTAGAAGCAAACTAAAGGAGAATCTTGGCAACATTTGAGGCTAGATTGATAATTAAAGCCTGACTGTCCAAAATGTGTTACTGATCTAGCAGCCTCATAGAATTGTGTTCAGATTTAAGTAAGTGAGCAACCTTCTTCTTGATAAATTCAGCAATATGAGTTTTAATTTTCCTAAGTGGCTTATAGGTAGATTGAAAGACAAACTTCCTTCTTCCCTGGAGAGCAACTGTAGTCATCACAGAAAAATTGCTAAAAATATCTGTAGATAATTAAAAACATACAGATAGTGAAAATACACTGTTTCATTTACTCTTAAAGGAATTACCAATATAAGAGGTTAGTACTTAGCTATTGTTTGCAATTTACTACAAACTGCCCTCTTCATTGGCAGGAAAGGTTTGCAGAATCAAGCTGAAGATAATAATTTATTGCTTTTTATCAGCCATCTTTGAATATCAGGCCCCAAAGTCCTAATTAACTAACATTAGCGGTTTAGTACCTCTTGGAGCAAACAGTATCAGATCTGAATTACAAATGGGTATATCTCTGCCCCAAACCTGTGTTCGATCTCTGATAAAGAGTGCAGTTGTAAAGACAAAATTAATTAAAGTAAGGTGCTTTCTTTATATAGTTCTCCTGTTCTATATGTGCTTAGTGAGAAACAGAGGTTTTTTTTCCCCCAAAGGCCAAAGTAAAAAAATTAACAAAAAGCACGGAAAAGTGCATTTCAAGTACGAATATTCATCCCTCTGTATTTTCTATGTTACTTTTGATATTTAGGCTGTGGAAGCACTTTTAGCATAAAGGAAAGCTGAACAATGATATGGGAACCAAATAACTAATTCAAAGCAGCCACATGGAAGTCTGTGTTGAGTAGTCAGCAAATTGTAGGTACTACTAGTTTCTGCTGTCAGATATAGAAAGTAGCAACATATTCTTGAAAACTGCTTTACATACAGGGGGGGAAAAGGCAACAACACAGATGGGTTCCCAGATAACAGAGTGCTCCTCCATTCTCTGCTACTCCTCCATTGCCTAAGAAACCCACCATTATCGGGCCCAATGGCCTTGCAGGAAAGGGCAGAGAAATTACATATAGGCTCTACTTATCTATTTATAATTTGCTTATTTATTTTTACACTGCCCCATTGTCAGCAGGCAAACTGGCATGCACATTCTCATTTTGATAGGGAATTAGCATTTAAATGTGGAGACATAAACGTAGTGGCAACCAGATATGGACCAGTAGCTTTGTAATCACTCATCTCAGCAAAGAAAATAACGAGAGAACTTCTGCTATCAACACTGAGATGCTACAGCTATAGGCCTGTAAGCTATATCAAACAGAAGAGTTATTCCATCGGTTACAAAACAGAGCATGTTCATTTGCCTTGAAATATAAACAAAATACATGAGAGGGAGGAGTCAGTTTGCAATGACTTCTTTTAAATTCCTTCCCCAACAATCCCACACAATGTACAATTATTGGCATTGTAGTGGTTTAATCTTGTCTGTTCTCAAACCACAATAAATATCTTGGTCATGACCTTAATGAAGTACATAGTTCTGATTTTGATCTTATATTAACTTTTCACAAGTCAGGAGTTCCTCTTGATTTAAGCTAGTATGTGGAGAGATCAGAGTCAGACATATATCTAGAAATCTGCTATAGATCTCTCTGGGCATAATTCAGCACTGCACAAAGACACACAGGTTGTCTTTTAGGTTTTGTGTTTTTTTTTTTTTTCTTCTGGCAACCATTGTGGTCTCCTTCATAAAAGGTTGTGAGAGGACATAGATTCAGACATGCTGGAATGTAGTCTAATCTCCTCATTTTGATCTTTAGAAAATAAAGATGTCTTTATTTACTTTTCTTTTTTATATACATTGTCTTTCAAAACATAAATACTTTAAAAGAAGGAGAGAGAGGTTGGAAATCAACAAAAAAAGAAGACATTGTTTTAATTGTCTAATCAGCTCAACCTTTGGGAGAACAACCCTAACCTTTGGACAGATGCCAACAACTGCCATTTAGGTATTTACATCTGTTTATCCTCTCAGTCAAATGTCTTTTGTCTTAGCTTTGACATGGGAGTACAAATGTTCTGACCCCTACAAGCGGTTCTCAAACATGGGATAAAAGACTTCTTTTCCCCTTTTCTAAAAGGATGAACACATACTTTTACCCTCCCTTATTCCTCTTTACCAGTTATACGCTTCTGAGGCAGTTGTTTACAAGACCTGCATAATTCGGTTTATGCGTGTGACTAGAATTTCTAGAAAGTTCTAGGACTTTGCAGTTAGGCTAAGTTAACCCTCTACAACTCTATCTCAAGTTTTCAATATATGCTTTTACTTTGCAAATCACACCATCACACTAGCATAGCCACATATAACATGCAAACTTAGGGCTCTCTTAGAATTTTTTGGAATTTGGGGGAGGATGGTTGTGAGATGGTTGTAAGATCTAGAAGTTTATATGGAGGAAAATTCCATTTAAGTATGTATGCATAGGCTTTCTTCTAAAAAAAAAAAATCACTTCTCTGCACTGTGCATGGTTTTTCATGTCCACATGTAATTCAACAGATAGTAAAGGTAGTAAAAAATAATTATCGGAAATGGCAACCTTTGCAATCCCTCTCTTCCCTGGCATCAAAACTGGATTTTTCTCAACAGGTACACCACCTTGCCACTAAAAAAGCCATCATTTAAGTACGTAAATAATCATAGCTCTATTGTGGTTTTAAAGAAGTCAGTGAATATCATGTTTCAGCAATCACTGAATGTTTTCTTCAGGTTTGGTATGAAACACAGCAATAAAGTTATCTCTCAGCTTTATAGAACCCAAACTATTTGATGGTGTCTCTCTAAGATCAAATGGAAATTAAAGTCTGCGGAGGAAGTTCAAATGAAGCTTCCAGCTAGAACTGCAACATAAAAAGCTCCAAGTTAATTGATAAACTCCAGGCAGAGAAAGAAGCCTCTAGGCTTGGCTTGGCTGTTCTCTCAATCTACAGCAAACACCGCTCAGCTTTAATCATGTGTGTAGCTGGAAGTAGAACCAGGAGGTCTCCCTGAGCTCTGCACCTTTCCTGGCTGCCTATAGAGCTTGACAAACAGGAGCTTTGGTAAGGTTTTTGGGTCTACCCTCCATGGCCAGTAAGCTTCACTTTTTTGTCTAGGGAGGAAAGAAACAAACTTTTCTCATTGGGTAAAACCAATGAACTTTTTGGAAACTTTGTCAATTTTTTCAAAAAAAAAGCTGCCGCCATTTGCCACATCATTTTCATAAAGAATCATACCCAGAGCTATGCCAATCATGGAAATTTATTCTTGGAGAAGGATTTTTTTAAATCAAGGGATACTGGATGATAGGTCCACAGTACAACAAACCTTAGAGTACAGGAACTGAGTAAGAATTCATAGCATGAAACTTAGCTGGCAGGCTTTGCTTTTTTCCCGTTCAAATGTTGAAAATGTAGATTTATTCAATGTTTACTTCTGATTTTTTTCATTCTCTCCTAGGTGCAATATTGATATTTCCCATTATGTTGAAGACGTCTACGGCAAGCATTGGCTGGCCAAAACTCATAATGTTCATGTTATAATGGAAACATTTTTTCTCAGTACAAGATCTTTAGGAAGGGACATACATTTTTCTGTGTGTCTGAAACAGTGCTGGAATAAAGAAGAACATTACTGTCCTCTATATAAGTAACATGGCTGCCATCAGTTTCACTGATAATATTTGCACTTAGAAAAAATAAAAGGGGCAGTTAGCAGAGTGTTCACCCCAAATGACCCAGTGCCCTAGAATGTTTTTGTGGTCCAAAATAACGTGGAGTTTTCATTTTCCTGTTTGAGAGTCATTTTCCTCACCAGGCCATTATGAAAAACTAGAGCTCTCAGAAGTCTAGGGCAATGTGTTGGAGTTTTGTTTGTTTTTTCATTTGAAGCTGTTGCCAGGAAAGGCAAGCTAATTGAAATGTGGAGTTGCTTCTGTCATTTAATAATTAGCAAGCACTCAGAAAATATATTATTCATTTTTTCAAACATAAATAATTAAGATGTAATAATGACACTTTTATAAATAATATTTCATTCTCTGTGAATACTCTCCAGGATTTCCCTACATCCTAAACCTACACCTTGCTCCCAGCTAGTAAATGCCTTTTCTGCAGCATTCACTGAAAGCAAATGGGGTAAAGGAATCTCAGCTTCCTTCCCATTTAGATATCTGTGGGAACATCTTTAAGAGCTTTTTCCCCCCCATACCTAGAAAATTAGTCCTTTTTAAGCAGCCAGACTCTTAGGCATTCATATTATGCAACCAGAATGGGTTGCAACCAGAATGCATCTGAAAGTGGGGGGTTTTTTACATGTAAAAGCATGTAAGCATCAAACACCTATAATTTTGGGAGCCCAAAGTTTAACAGGCTAAGGAAATGGGTGAGTACTAAAAGTGACAGGTCTGTGTTTCAGTTAAAGATTTTGTAGCTTGTTTTGCTTATTTAAAAGTGAATATTATATAAAGATACAGCTAGGCAGAATTCCAGGAAAGCATGTTCTCTTATTTTACAATCAAAGAGCCCAGTCCTGCAGACAATAACTGCTGGATATAGTCCCAGCATGCTTCAGTCTCCTCTCTCTTGCACCCATGTAGGGCCATTGGACCTGAAACTATGGCCCCCTTCACACTTCAGAGTTAGCATAAATATACAGTGCTTCAGAGCAGTATAATAAAGCTACGGTATAAATGAAAATAATCCCAACCTCTTTAATGAACTTATTTCTGATTTATACTAGTGTAAATATAAGGAAATGAGGACTAGTTACTTTCTGGGAGTATGTGTGGTTGTAAACCCTTTGGAATTTATTCTTCCCCTTTCTGGTAGTATAAAGCTGACTTAAAGCCAATGCAAATGTAATTTACATTAAGAAACTTTCCTCTGTCAGTCTTGTGTAAGTGTATATTAACATAGAAGGGAAGCACAAAAACTGCAAATGCAAGCTTTACCATACTATGTCATGAATCAATGGTATAATTTTGTTAAGTTCTCTCATTCTTTTTTTAAAATAACTTTTCAGTACCTAAACTGAAACAAGTAAAAGCGGTGGGTAGAATAGAGACTTGCCCACTTACCAAAGTGCCTGCAACTCTCCAGGAAGTGCTGAAGAACAACACTAGGGATCCATGAAAATTCCCCCAGAAAAATGGGAAGATAACAGAACCTGAGTACAGGGAACATTAGAGGTCTCCTGCTGTGAGGCACAAAGGGGAGAGGAAAACTGGTGAGAACACATCCAGGTGGAACCAAGAGCACTAAGGTTAGCAAGAACCAAACCCAGCGGATCAGATCATCAGGGCTCTCGACCACATTAATGCTTTGCAGAAAACAACAGAAGGAGGCAGTGGAAAAGTTTGCCAATAATCTGGCATATTAACTGAATGATGACTGCAGTCTTGGTGCAGCTCTGTCTAGCCCAACCAAATGGTTTTCTTCATTGATGCCAGCTACATTATCAGGTATATCAGTAACCATATCAGTTGTAACATGCACAGAATTGCTGAGATCAACAGAAACCTAGTGCTTGGAAAGAGTTAAAACGCGTGATTAGACACAGGGCCAAAATCAAAGGGCCTTCACCCATCCTACGGGTGGTGCTATCTCAAAGTATAATCACACCCTGGGGTGGCATAATGCTATTTATCAACTAACTTGCCTATATTTGAGATGGGCGAGACAGAGACTTTTGTTTAGCATGCATTTAAATGCTGCCAAGCAAGAACTGCAGCCGTGACAACCGTCCTGTAAAGCTCTCAATTGGGAAGAAAAAGAATGGAATGAATCAATGAACAAAAGGTGTGTGAAAACAGGGACACATGGAGCCATAGACCCCCCTGTCATAAAGAAACACATGACACTGAACGAAGGTAGGAACAGAGGAAAGAAGGAACAAGAAGCATTGTAGGACTCAGCAAGCCTAAAGCTTTCACCCACTTTTTTACACCTGTGTTACTTCCCCAGCAGAAGTCTAAAGACTGCCTGAATTAATTGGTCTGCTAGTTAGCGATACAGAAAAATGCCAGCCATGACCAAGGTACAGAGAAAAACATAGTTTATTCTCCTTTTATTCTAGTCTGATCTGCAGTGACAAAAGGGAAAGGAAACTGTAAGAACTCCTATGCCTTTACACGCTACCATGAGATGTGCCTCTTGCTACCACTTATATTGACTTTACAGCCAGGCCCAGCACAGAGCTCTCAGAACATCCCTATTAAGGATGCGCATCGAGAAATGAAAACCCCTCAACTACCCTTCAGAATTTTGCCTGAAAAAGAGAATAATTAAAATGGGCAAGGTTGAAAAATTAAGATGTGTGAAGGGTGTTAATGAAAACTAACCCTTCTCTTTCTTTTGCCTCACCAAAAAAAAAGAGAAGAAAAAGGTAAGAGATCCAAAACTCCTTCCTTTTAACTAAAGGTAATATGCATAGAACCAAAAAAAGGACTTGAATTTTCACAGTGCGTTGGCATACTGTGCAATTTAGTGCCAGAATAGGTCAGTAAGTCAAATACCATAACTGGATTTTTTGAAGGGCTGTATGTTTCATGACAACTAGCAACATTTGAAGCTATTTGAACTAAGATAATGAGGATAATCAAATCTCATGCTTCACTCTACGAAATGATTACCTATAGGAGTTAAGCAAGGATTTTTCCTCCATGTGCTAAGTGCACCGTTGGTAGGTTGATTTATTTCCTTGCAAGGAGGAAGGTTTTCCTTTCCTCTGCTGCACTGGATATTTCCTGTGCTGAGAAGAGGATACCAGCTTGCTGTGCCAGGTATGCCAAAAACTATTTAGAGATCTGGCTCGAAAGGGAAATCCACTGTATGTGAATTTAAGCTAATGCCTTTTATCTCACAAATGGGGCAGACAAAGAGAGCATACACCGTTGGTTACAGCAAGTCAGCTGACAGGCACTAACTTGTTAAACTGCTGTAATGCAATCGTATCCCATACTGTGCCTGTATCCTGAGGAGGAGAGGGACAAATAGCTGAGCATGCTAAGATGCTATGAGGTAAAGCCAGTGTGTTTTTTTTTCCACAGCTTTTTGGATTTTCACATACTGCCTACACTGTGCAAGCAAGTGCTTTTGTCAGTACTTTTTAAAAGCAGACTGCTGTGTAGTTTTGGAGTCTTCCTGTTCTTCCTCTCTGCTTCTCTCTTCTTACAAACACATTCACACACAAACACACTTTTACAGAGATAAATCCTAAATAGCTATATTTGTTTCTCAAGGCGGTCTGATGCGATAAATATTAAAACTCAGATGGAAATTATCCTTTGGGTGAATACTCCGAGAGCATTGGAAATTCTTCACACACATGTCCACAACATCCACAGCTCTACAGACAGACACAGGTAGGCTGAAAGAGCAATCAGGATACCATCTGTGTTTGGCAGAAGATTTCTAACCACTTTGCTGCTTTCTCTCTCTCGTCTCTCTTAGTGTGAAGAGACAGAGGAACCCATGGAGATTCGGTGAGAATTTAAACAGAACATATTGAAGGCTGCACTGACAACTGTGGATTCAAAGCAGATGAAAAATGAGTGCTGGAGCAGCAATGGTGCTATGGATTCAGAAGGGATCTCTGAAGTGGCTAGCACAGGCACCAGTTATAAGGGCTCAGTCTGCTCCTCCTTCCCTCCCCCAACCCCAGCTCTACTTTTGTATGCAAGGTTTTACTGTTCACAGCAGCTGGTTGCTGTTGATACTAACTTGAGCAACTCTCTAAAGTACATGACGAAACAAATCTCATGTACCTGGAATGAAGAATGTTGAATTCATGCTCTTTCTGAAAATGCACCCCTTCTTCATGCATATTTGCCTTTAAAATTTAGATTATAAAGAATGGTTGCTCTTTTTCTTGACGTCTGTCATGTTAGTATCATACACATATAATCTCCATTTTTCCTATAGCTTTGCAGGATCTATTTCCTTTGCATAACTAGAAAGTGGGACGTGCATTTTTGAGCCTAACACTTCCTTCTGGCTAAATTAAGAGCCTTGGCCTAGATGGACACAAATCCACTGTTCTCACTGGAACGATAATCTCTGTTACTCCAGATGTGAATGTGATACTCTGCCTAGGAAGACATCTACAGAGCTATAGGAAAGAGAAGGAGGACAATAAGAGGGAGAACCTTATCCCCTTTGTGGCTTTCTAGAGATGAACATGCCTGGCAGTCCAGTAGGATATAGGTGTTGAATTCAAAATGGTTTCATCCAGCACAGAAAAAGGCAATAGGAGGAAGAACATTCTTATTTTCTTAATAGGGAATTTCTCTCCCACACTTCTGCCAACAGCAGAGTATCACACCCTATGCAAGTTAACATTACTGTATTATTTAGCAAATGTATGCAAGTAATTGGTCTGTATGGTCTTTTGCCCAGGCTTTTAGGCCTCAAGAAGGCCAGAAATTTAAACAAAATGTCCTGCAACCCAAGTAGGTCATGGTACATCCATTACTTCAGTGTCTTGTTGAGGTTTTGGATTATATGATTCAATTTGCCATTTTGTTGAGAAATGCGTAAGGTTTGTGTGATTATGGATAGAAATGTCACTCGGTAAAAGGAGCCAGAAAACAGTAAGATCAAGCCAGATCTTGTTCTGCCTCCTCCAGCAAAAATGTTAAACAAATTCTGACTGCAAAATTTTTTAATGGGCAATGCTTTCTTATTTATTTATTAAAATAGTATAGGACAAGTTGAGATGGGCTCTAAAAAAAAAAAGCAAAGCTCACAAATCTGACAATAAAAATTTACAAAATATGCTAGGGATGTGGCCTCTACAGCCCAGAGTAATACTTTTCTTTCCAAATAATTACTTTAATAACCTGTAATATCAAAACCCCTTACTACCCTTAAGAAAGGAGGAGGAGGAAGAAGACAGAAAAGAACAGCTTTATTTTTGAGATACCTGCCTGAGTTTGCAGAATGAACAATTTGAGAACTTATCCGTTTGCTTACACTCTATAATTAATCCAACCGTCTTAGCACTGAAGATACTGTTAAGTATTTTATAGAGAACCAGAGAGACACAACCCTGACCTAAACACCACTGTCTCTGTGAAATGAGCCACTTGAATCTGAAAATTATTAAAAGAAATAAGGACCTCCCAAACATAATTTTCAGAGTGACATTTTTTTCCTTTTGAAATAATTAAAACACTAGAGTTTGCATATCTCAAACACATATTAAGGGCAAAATTCCGAGCGTGTAACATCCACAAAGTATAACAGGCTTTAAACACCATTCCATTTTTATTTTATTAGCAAATAGATGGAGAATTGTTAAAGATGTTACACTTATTTGAAAAACTGGCCCAGAATGCTATCATCAGAAACTACAGAGAACTAAGTACCTTTGAAAATCTGCTCTTTATTTAAGTGCCTATGTGGGAGTTGAGCTTGTTAAAAATCAGTTTGGTTGCTTAGCAGATGCAAAGGCCAAAAACTTCACTGAGATTTTACAAGATACTCCCTATCAAAATGGTCTGAATCAGTGGCTTTGAGTTTATTTGATTTAGGAACCCCTACAAATCTTCCAAAAGAAATGAAATTCCCACTGGGAATTTAAGTTTATGCACGACAAGCTGCTTTTACTTAGACTCCTCGGTAGTCCAGAAATCACCAAAAGTATTTGGACTATATATTGAAACAGGTATGAAGTAGAAGTTCGGAGTAAATAGTCTGTTCTTGCAATGGATGAAGATCACTTGTGAAATTCTGCAGAACACAACACTGCTCAACGCATTCATAGATGACATGGAGTAAACACTGGGGGGATAAAATGTGATATATGTAGATATGTATATAAAGGGAAGCACATTGGAAAAAACTGTCTTACATTCACATCATTACTAGTCAGTGGAGAAAGTTTGTCTTTAAAATATTAAAGACAGTTACATGAAAAATAACAGCTCAGTAGTCATCACAAAAGTAAAGGAAGTGTTTAGAATCCTTTAGAAAAGAATGGAGAACAAACAAAAAAATCCTCATCCACAGTAGAAATCCATGATTAGCCCATTCCATGACTATACAGGGTTCAGATCCTATCTCATAAAAATAATATGTTAGAATGGGAAAAGATTCAGACACAGGTCAGAAGGATATCAGGTGTTGTATTTAACAATGGTTTTGTGCAAAACTTGGAACTTGGCAGTTCATGGGGAGGGGAAGATTTTGTCTTTGTATTTGTTGGGTGCATTAAAAAAAACCCCAACATTGAAGTTTTTGTGTCACTAGTACAGTAGGCAATCAGGTGGAATACAACAGAAATGTTTCTAAATAATATATTTGTTTCTGAACACTTTCTCCAATTTACTCACTTTTCATGAATTTCAGGATGACTGCCAAAGTTGAATAGCTATGGGTTTTATGTCATCCTTGTATTCATGCAATAATACTGCCTGGTACTGCAACATGTAATTGAAATTAGTTCTTAAGGATTTACTAATACAAGCCTTTGTTTAAGTTTATGGGTCAACTTCACCCCAATGGAAGCCCAAGGAAGGCAGTGAATTTGAATAATGTTAACATCATGTGTTGATTTAAAAATGTTGACAGGATAGCATTTCAGACATCAAAATGTCACAGAAGTTGGAGAAAGAGCTCTGGAAATGTCAAAAATGGAGAACTGCCAGTGTTCATTGGATTAGCAGCATTTGCAAGCCACAATCCAGCCAACAAGAGGCAATACGAAAGAAATTTGTGATTAGAAGAAATGTCCTGGCTTAATCAGCTAAAATCCTGTATGGCTAATGACAGAAGTTCTTTTTCATGCACTCAAAAATGCTTGATAGGACTGCGACTGAAAATAAGTTTAAAGATTATTTTACTTCATTCAGACTGTGACTTAAACAATTCTAAATTGCAAGTAGATTGGGGCAAGAATGACAGAGAAAGAGGCAAGTTTGAATAAGCTTAAACTTGGAAATCTAAAGGAATAATTGTCTGAGCTAAGACATCTAAGAAGAGTATGGGAATGTCTTCTGCCTCTCCCCTTGCCATCTCACAAACATGAGGTTCCAGTTTTACAAAGGAACTTGTAAAGTCTGAGGTTAGGATTTCAGCTGGCTCTGATGTTGTTCAAATTCTAAATTGCTGGCACTACTCCCTTGCTCTCATCATCCCTCACTGATCTAGATAGCAGGAAAAGGTTATATTACCAGACTTGAACATGCTGGAAAGGGAATGTGTATTTGAAAATTAAATTTCCTTTGAAAAACAGTGGTATAAAGTTAGGGAGTAATTATCTCAAAAAACACCAAATTATAAATGTTACTAAGGTTGCATCGATCTGCAAATACCACTTAATTTTGCCATAAATGATTGCATCTTACTGCATTTCATCATGCTGTTAAAACATGATGAGTTTGGTTGGAATTAGTAGTGATATTCCAATGCCTTGTTGTCTCTGCATCAGTTGCTGGAAAAAAAAGAAATATTTTCAGTGCTGCAAAAGCTGAAAGCTGTGTTTTAGCAAAAGAAACAGTAAGAGAGTCATAAAATATATGCATATATCTGTTTGAATTGCCTCAATGAGAAAGAATAACATGGTGTGCAGGGGAAGAGGAAGTAACAAACATGGTGGTTAACCCACACACTAAGAACACTCTGAGTGTTCTGGTTAATTACAGAGAAGCCAATTGTTTCATGTGAAAGATGGCTTATTATTTAAGTATACTCAGAAATGGTTAATTAGTTTACTTAACCAACTGTACTTTTACTTCGTCTTATTCTTTGTGCTCTGAATGACGTTAAATGTATTTTACTTAATCCATGCAAACTGATTCATTTTCCTTTAATTCTGCTACAAAGTATCAATGTGAATCGTTGAATCATCTAACTACATTTCTCTCTTTGGGGTGAAAAATAAGCAAAGGAAAGAAAAGTAATTTAATTTAACGTTACTAAGCCGCAGACTGATGTTTACAATAAATCAGCCACTATTACCGTCCTTAATAGTTGTGAAAGAGACAGAGCAGATGTGGATACATCTCTCCTTTTCTTTTTTTTCACTCTGAAGGGCTGAATCTCTCTTACACTCTTCTAAAATGAGCACATGGGTTCAAGTGAGTGTATAACAGGACCATTTTATAAAATAAGAATCAAGGCCAAAAGTCTTTTAATTCTTCAGGTTTGTTTTCTTAAAAAAACAAAAGACATGGGTGTTCCGTTTCCCTGCAACATTTAAACAGACGTGACAGTCTATAAGCAGCAGTAAAAGTGAAGAAAAGATCCTTACAGATTAAGTGTTTTCATTCAATTTCTCTTTTGTATCGTATCCTTATGCAATATTCCAGTCCCCTGGAAAAGAACTATAGCTGTAGAAACCCTTTTGCTTTCAGTTTACAAATGTATTTTGTGTTCTGGATTTTCCACAGACATTAATAGAGATTAAAACATTGCTTTTCTGAAAAATCTTTCTAAGTATGACCATAACAGTTAATGTTCTGGACATATAGCAGGCACCATCTGCTTTAGCCACTGTGTCTCTACTTCAGGTGTCAGTCATGAAAAATATAGGAGCCAAGTGAGAGATAAGTCCTTTCCAAAAATTCCTTGCTATCACCAGACTCAGAATATCCAGAACTCACCTTATGTTTCTACAAGATTGCTTCTTAAGTAGCTTCATCTCTGGAATTATACGCAGGATGAGTTACACTCTCAGCATATTTTTAGAAAGTTTATGAGAGCTAAGAAAGGGAGAGAGGAGGAGTAGGACACAGGAAAACCAAAAATATTTTATGCTTTTGCAAGCAATTAATTCCACAGTATAAAAGTCTGAAAAGGGAATGGGTCTGGAGAGCAAACCTGCACGTTAATGCATGCCAATATTTAAAAACTACATAGCATTTTTTTATCTGAGGATCTTTGAAAATGGGTATTTGTTATTCTCCTTTACAGATACTGTGTTTTGCTAAAGGTCACTCAGCAAGCTGAAACATGAGCAGAAGCGAGGTGTTCTGTCTCCTGTGTCTGTATCCTATCCACCACAAGACACCACGGCCCTGTTAAGATGAACAGCTATGAAGAGAGGCTTTTGTCTGATTAATCTTTTGTCCTGTCAGGTTCACAACACCCTTTGCAAAATTGTAGTTCAAGGTCCTCTGATGTTTACCTTACATATCACCACCTATTTTTCTGAGGTTTTTGTAACTCAGGCATGAAAAATTTGCTCCAGGGTGAAAGTTGGCATGAAAGTGTCTCCAGCCAGGATCACAGCTTTTTTTTTGCTTTTTTTTAAAAAAACTAACTTTAGGGAAAGAAAAAAAAAAAAGCTAAAATATTTCCAAGAGCTTGCAAAGCTGGAAACAGCAGCAAAGCTGGAAACAGCAACAAGATCATTTATTTGAACCAGTTTACCCAGACCTAACTATAATAAGAATCATACCATGCCTTAACGCAAAAGTAACCCAAAGCATTGTTACCCATGCAGTCCTCTTTTCCACCAGAGTATAGTGGGATTTGAAGGGGGTTTGGGGTATTTTTGGTTTTTTTAAGTAGTTCACTGTGGTAAAACACTAATAGCGGGAATGTTGTGAGGGCTTAAAGTCACTGGAATTTCCAGCTCATGATGATTTAGCTGAACTTCAGATAAGGGGATGCCCATTTCACATCTCTCAAATTAACACTCAAGTTCACCTGTAAGTGGTGGGCCCCACCATAGCACTAGAGAGGGTACTAAAATTTGCCCTTGATCCATGTGTTCCCACAACTGCTCCAGGTATCCTGGAGCATGCAAGGTATCCTTTTTGGGAAAGCTACTTGGCTCAGCCAAGTGGGGTGATGTGCTTTGCCCAAGGTTGGGATGGTAATAAGTTTTACTCTGATCTAATTTTCTTGTGGTTTTGACTGGGCTGGTGCCCAGGCTGCCTCAAATTCACCACCATCATTACAGGTTTCAAATGGTCTTTCCATACCCCATACCTCACCTCTCTTGCAGACATGGTGTGAATGATAAGAGACAGGCTTCAGTGGTTCCAAAGAGGAAAAGGGTCCTTTACTAAAGCTGCTAATAAGGAAAATACCCTACACGCTGATGCATTAGAACACAGATTAAACATGCCCTATATGATTACTTACCCCACCACAAAAAGTGAAGTAGGCACTACCAGATGAAAAACGTAGTCCCTGTACAAAGAGATTAACATCTGACCTAACTCACGTGGAGTGCTGGCAGCACATGGCTGTCTTTCACTCCAGGTCTCACTAAATGTACTCCCACATCTTTTTACACACAAAAAGGAGAGGTTTTAATGTAAGAAATGTGTCTTTAATAAGCATCCAGTGGACTTCTAAAACTCAGGACTTCATACCAGGAAAGTCTGGCTTCAATAATAATAATTTTGGAAGGAATTTTGGGTAATGTAAGGGAATATGGATATTTAGGACTTTGGAAAAAATGGGTTATGTTTCCTTATTTCTAAGCTGTTTGTTTACTTTGTCTTATGTTGTCCTCTCTTACTGTTGTACTGACTTAAAATTCCTAAGGTATCAAAACCCCAAGAAAGTGAATTTATTTTACAAAAACCTCTCAGCCTGTCTAAAAATGTGGTAAAAAATTTGGCACAACTGAATAATGGTGTTGTCAAAGTTAAAAGCCACCTTTCCTCATAAAAATATATTTCTGCCCTCAACAATATATAGGGCAATAATCTCTCCTAATTTTAGTGTTCCTGAATAAGAATCTAAAGATTTCCCATTCTGTTTCTTTAAACTACCTTTTGAAAGATCTTGTGGTGACAGGCCACACCAAAGTGCCTACAGGGACAGCCAAATCTTCTCCCTTTTCTTTGCCTGAAGATTACTGCTTTTCCTCATCTCATCTTTCTTCTTTCAAATGCCATAGGACTTATCCACCCTTACCTCGTCACAATGGCTCTCGCAAATGCTTCTCAGGACCAGCTCTTGCCAAGTTAAAGACTATTTACTTAATTCTGGAGGAGGTACAGAGAGAAATTTTCAGGTAACTTGATATTTACAGGGCTGTAGCACCTGCCAGCGACAATTGTTTAAAATTGTACAGTTATATAGTGGTCTGAAAGAGGAGAAAAATAGTTGATTACAGATAAAACAGCATAAGTTATATAGTTATAACTTTATAACCAGTTTTAGAGTTACAACACGGTTTCCAACCGTGAAAAGTTACCAGGCAGGGAGAATATGGAGGCCTACAAGAGAGGAGAAATGTGAATTTGTAGGGAGATAGTAAAAGAGATTCCAATCCTTTTCCGAGCTGGCAAAGCTATTACATTGCTAATCGGGGACAGATTTAGGGTAGCCAATGAGTGTTTTGACAACAGCGTCAGTGAAATGAGAATTCACCGAGGCCCTTACTCTTTTCAGCACGGAGATCTGTAGCTATTCCTGCTTTCACAGATCATGAAAACAAAGCTTTTTAATATGTATATTTATAGTCCTCAACATCAAGAAGCAACAAGAAAAAAATCTTGAGATGCTGATAGCTTTGCGGTGTAAGAGCTTACAAGCTTCTTTATATTTTTCCTGCCTAATAACTTTGGATTACTTCCTGTTTACTGTCAGTGCATCTAATGCGTATGTCAGCCTGGTGCAGCACTGCGTGATATATGCATTAGACCACACGTTGATAGCAAAGAGAAAGTTACTCGATTCTGACAGGACAAGAAAATTACCCACAAGCAGTAAAATATTGGGTTGCCATGTGACTATGTTCTGCTTCAAACCCATGTATCACATGATGATAACACAAGAATTAGGGGAGTATGAGAGATGCTGGATCTGCAAAGACAGTTATCTGGTCCCTTTGCCCGGTATGTGCCCTGCGTTAATATGCACACCTGCTTTAATCTTGCTTATGTCCTGATGGGCTGCTGAGCTTTGCTTGGTGTTATTGTGCGTTGTTTTCCACCACAGTCAGCCTGATTGCTACACACCTTGTGCATTGCCTTGTTTCCCTTGCAGCATTAAGTGACTGCACCTTAGACACATCTCCTTCTGTTTGTAATGACTTTGCTGTTCACCTACCCCCACACACGCCTTCTGGTCAGGCTGCCTGCACTGCCCTAAATATACATGCCAGACTGGGACAGCTAAGGCAGTCCAGGGGAAAAAGAAAGGAGCAACACGCAACTTACTGTCAACATTAATAGTTTAGTGTCCTGTGTAGAAAATGCAGGCTTACAATGAATTAAGACTGCAATTCCTTGCAATCTTGTTGATATTTTAATTACAAATCTGAAGCATCCAATTCACCAACTCAGTGAAATTAAGGAAGAAGAAAATGTGTTATCTACACATAAAACAATACAGTTGAGGTAGCTGAGATCACGTCCATGTGTCTCCTAAGCAAATTCTGGGATTTTATTTAGTTCATGTGAGCTGCTGAAAGGTAAGTCATTGGTTAAAAGTCCTATACGTATATTTTTGCCTTTACTGTGATTTGCATAAATGCCGACTGTGCTACCTGAAAGCGTTCCTGTCCTGATTTATGGGTGTGTTTGTATTGCTCATATCATAAATCTTCTCCTCTAGGACACTTCTGTTCTGGTATTTATTGACCAAAGACAATTTGCGTTAAGAATGTTTTGAGATCTTGCCAGATATGCACTAGGGGATATTTGAGAAAACATTCAGTACTCAAGTGAATGAATCTAGGCAAGTGTATGATCTCATTACCCAGATAAACATTTTGCCATAATATTTTAGTACCCTATTTTATTAAGAGAAACCTATGTCTCCATATGCATCTATTTACCATAGACTCAATTCATTTAGGCCAAATCAAAATAAGTGCTGTAAGAAGATAATTTAGGCTAGCAGTCTCAGGCTGGTGATTACGGCTCAGAGAACAAATCTTCAGGGTCAGATCTTCTTTTGCTAAATCTAACTCAAGCCTGGGTACTACCCCGTATTGAAACAAAATGCCCAAACATGCCCTCTGTACCCTATTTCTAAATTTCTAAGAATTTCGCTTCGAGGAGAGGATTCTTTTTTACTAATTATTATTATCAAGTCTGAAAATACCTAGAAAGCTTTGATTGAAATGAGCACTTTGCACTGCTGGGAGCTGTACAACTTCACCGTAACAGAGGTAGTCACCAAAATAAACAGGCTGTACCACCAGTGGGAGAAATATGTTCACAAGAAACTGAGGTACAAAGAGATGAAGGGGTGCCTGTGCAAGGAAAAATCAGCTCTGCAGCATCTGTGGCACAAGGGTCCATTTCTTGGTGCCTGTCCCATGACATAGCCTTCATAAGTTGTCTTCACCTGGGACCGCAGCGGTAGGAGCACAGATCCACCCTCTGCGGGGCTTTCCGTGGCTCGATTGGGGCCAAAGTCAACCTTTTCCCTGGGATTAGGCACTCTTCCTTCAGAGGGCAGAGGGAGAGGGTAGGGATTCCCCATGCTGTTTTCTCTCCCCGCCTGTCCATCCCCATGCAAGGCAGGGTCACAGAACCCACACCAGAGCTGGGAGATGCTCCCATCTTTGGAGGAGCTCTGCCCACCAGCCGCTCCTGGCTGGGAAGCCACTGCAGGAGCTCTCAGTCCCTCCTGCCGAATCTGTTTTACTTTGTAAGAAACATTTAGAGATTTATTTGGCCAAAGAGAGAAAGCAAGACCGAGCATGAATCTCTATCCTACTGTTTAGGGCCCTCACCTGGAAGGGAGGAGACCTGGGCTCCAGTCTCTTGTTTCAATGGGTGTTTATGTGGTTTATATTAAACAGCCATTGGATAAAATACTTAAATAGTCATTAGAGCAGGGACGGCAGCTCAGGTCTGCCCCCTCCCCTTCCAGGTGAGGGCCCCAAACCACCAGAGAGTCATGCTCGGTCTTGCTATCTTCCTATCTCCCTATCTCTCTCTAATGAATCTGTAATTACTTGATGCAAAGTGGAACAGCTTCCACAGCAAAGATGGGGAGAGCACCGCTCCCTCACCACCTTTCCCCTGTTTTTGGAGAAGGGGGTTCAAAGGCTCTCGGGCAGAGCCGGAAACTCAGCCGAGATCTCCCAGTCCCGAGCTGTGGGTTCACAGCAAGAGCGGTGGCACTGCTTCTCCGGTGGCTGCGCACGCTCCGAGATCACCCGGCAGATTGAGCCCCTAAGGGGACCACACACAAAATAATACCTCATCTGTAGATCCCCATCCAGCCAGGTATGAATTAGGTGCTGAGATACCCAGCCCTAAGACACTTGGTGGTGCGCCCAGCAGCAGAGCTGGAGGCACTGGGGGATCTCCCCGTCCGGACGTGAGGAGTGTTGGGGAGGTGGGTTCTGCTGGGATGGAAGGGCCCCCTGTCCGTGCTTGAATCTAGCCCCAGGCCACCTGCCAAAGACCACACAGGGAGCCTGGGGAGGAGCGAGACCTGAACAGCCATCTCCTGAGGCACAGACCCGGCTGTGACAGCCAGGCACCTCTTTGCTCTCAAGCACTCCTATGCAATTTCTCGAGGAAGAAAAAAATCTATAGTGAGGGTGGACAAGGCAAACTGTTCATCAGCCAGAAGGATCGCAGCTAACAGCCACTGCCATTTCCAGGGGATATGTGTAATTAGCAAACCGTTCAGTAGACAGTCCTGAATGAAAAGCACAAATAAAGCTGGTGAGTTCCTGGTGGAACGATTTAGTTATCTTTCCAGAGGAAAACAATGTGTCTGTGTGTAACCTTTTAACTCTTTTTCTCTTTCCTCCTCTCACTCTTATACTGGATAATTATTTATTTTTAGCTTAATTAGCTAATTATGCAGGTGTTATGGTGCTCTTAAGCAGGAAGTCATTTTGTTTAGTTGTTGGTGGCATGTGGCTTTTGTTCAGCTTCTGTGATGTCGGTTTATAACATAATCATCTTTACTCGCAGTGGTCTGAGGTGATGAAGTCTGTTCCCGATGCTAATATTTTAATTATCAGAGTAAAGCTTGAAAAAGAGCAGTGACTGACAAGGAACGGCTTCACATGGGTAGAGGGTAACCAATAAGTTTGCACAAGTCCTCGGCTGCCTGTTCGTAAGGCACAGTCTCACTGTTTCCCTTTAGAAGAACATGTTTTGAGGCTTTCCAGAGAGTGCACTAAAAGGCACTGACAAGAGTTCACCAAATCCACCCAGGAATTTCTTTTCAGGCTATCACTGTGTTTTCAGAAACGTAAAGGGACTTGAACTGGATCCCCATCCCATCAGCTCGACAGCTAGGGGGTCTAGGTAGAACTGGTGTTTAGGAAGCAGGTGCAAATGGGACATGTGGCAGGGAGCCGAGGTAGGTTACCTTGCTGCCTGCTACAGCTTCACACGACAGCGCAAGTTCCACCCGCCCTCACACAAGCTCCTCGTACGTGCAGGCCAGGTGTACAAGGTCATTGCAAGAGTTAGCGGCTCCATTTCTTATAAAATACCCAGCCATGAAAGCAACTACAGCATGTATCGGTGATTCTCCCCCACAGCTGTCCAGTTCTCTAGTTTGTCTGATTCAGAGATATCCAGCATGGTGCCCTGTGCCAGCTCCAAACCCTGACAAATGTCCCTCGTTTGCATTCGGTTGTCAGACATAATGTATGCAGCCACGGACCTGCAGTAACATTTATTCCTCCTTCTACTGAAAAGATGAGTAAGGCTCTTAGGCTCATTTCCCCAGTGGTAAACTCTAGCTATCTCAGTTAGGAAACTGGTCTCCCTCAATTCCTTATCTAGTCAGCTGAGCTGCTCAAGAGGACTATTCAGAGCATGTGAATTAGTTTCTCCCGAGAATTACCCTTTAAAGAGCCTCTCTCCTGCAGGAACACTACAGCTACTAGCTTATGATACCCATAACAGTGTTTTAAACCCCTTTTTGTACTCACAGATTAATACTCTACACATTTCTATATGTTCATATATTAAGAAATAAACTTGCCTATGAATCTATTAATTTATCCACCAGAAACTGTGCCCGCTCCTGATGAATGCAGAAGGAAAAAAGTATAGCCTTTGAATAAGTCCCTTAGAAACCATAACATGTACAACAGTTCCTACATGATCGGCTTTGAGACTGAAATGTTGCTCTATGTTTTTAAGCTCACTGTCAGTTTTATGATTTAAAGGCATTTTTTCTGCCTCTTTCCCACCCTCCCATTCACGTATTCTTCACGGTGGTGCCTGTGCAACAACACTCAGTAATAACCCCTTTCCCTAAGGGATCAAGGAAGGAAATTCGACAAGTCACTGCCTCTCCCCTTTCTTTTTTTTTTTTTGTTTGGTTTGGATGGTCTCTGAAATGGGCTGGAATGCAAATGGAAGATATTTGGCAGGTTGACATTTGTCTGCAAAGCTAGGCACTGAGCCAGAAGCATGGAGCAAGCTGGAGTGGGTTTACATAAAGTGGGAGCAATGGTGCCAGAGCACTCCAATACATTTTCCCCCGAGACTCATAGGCAGCCCACTCAATACTTCATTAAGGGTGAAATCCAGCACTATTTGAAGAGCCTTAGGAAAGGGCCTGTGCACCAATTAAGTTCTCGAGGCCTCTGCACTGGTCTGAATTCCACCCAAAATAAGACTTGCTAGCTGAGGAAAAGATGCTATTACCCAGATTACAGACTGCTCTTGTGAGGAAAAGAGGCTGTTGGCATATGGTTGGAAGCAGCACAATCCTTGTACACAATCCTTCCTAGCTGCATCCTTGCAGCATGTTTGGTGCAAACAAACTCTTGTCTGTCCGTGAAGAACGCTTACAAGTGTGAAAGTGCCCAGGCAAGCAAGAGAGCAGGATCTCTTCAGAAAGGACCCTAGAATCTGATCTTTCTTAAAACAGGAATACAGGAGTCACTTTGACATTGCTGGGATGTAACAGGTAGAGGACACAGGGCTGACTGTGGTGAGGTGGCTCAGAACAACATCCCAAAGTCTGTTTTTCAGCCATAGGTATTAGCTGAATATATCCTGAATCTCTTTCTGTACAAATACAGGATGCACACAGGGATGATGGGCATGATACAGTATTTACTACAGACAAGAAGTGTCTGCTATCCTTTCAATAGTCTGGAATATAGTTTTCGCTAGAGAAGAAGTTCACCTGAATTATTCTTTTATTTATATCTGTAAGGCAGGCAGGCATTTAGTAACTCTCTACTGCAGTAAGAAGTTAGTCTTAGATGGAGGATATCTTTCTATTAACAAGGTCAACACCATTATTTTGTATGGGTTGCATGAACACTCATTTGTTTGCATGCAGTGCAGGGAACGCTGCATATTTTAATTTCTAAACAATGGGGTGGCACAATGTCAAAGAGACACAGAGGGACAGGGGGAGCATGGGGAATGCTTGTAATGCCCCAGAGCCCTTTCACAGCAAACCAGTGATAATACAAGCTAATGGTTTCTGTAATATGAACCAGCATAAGGTCAGTTTAAGACTGATTTTTAGCTTCCATCAGAGGGCATCTGCTCCATAAATAAATCTCTTTACATAGTGCATTAGATTGAAATGTAGAGTTGAGTACTGAATGTTGGAAATATGTTTTTCAATTAAAAACCTCTTCACACTACATAGAGATGCCAGAGAAGCTGAGTGCAGGCACAGGATCTTACCAAACAATTTGTGAGATCAACCCATCAATTGAATATTAGCCCCTTGGTGCACATGCTTAACTCCCATTAGTGGCACTGGGAGCAACAAGACTGCACCAATGGAGATAATCAACCTCATAGTCTTTACACAAATGCAGACACTTTCCATTGAAATTAAGGTGCTTTTAAGAATGTGGGGTTAACAAAAATACAGTCTACACAATGGAAGTGAATCAAATGTTTACATTATATAATTGCTTTTGCTTGCTTTGACAAGGAAAATTAGCTCTGTAAAGTGCCAGTTCTAAAATGCATACTTGAATACACTCGATGAGCACAAGATCCCTGCACACCTAAGGCTAGATTGATAAAAAAACCTCACATATGCAATTGAGCTAAATTTTTTTTCCTCTTGCAGTTGCTGTCAGGAGCCTGTGAGTTGAGGCGGTAACTCCCTAATTTGCAAAAGTGTCAAATGAAAGCAAATACACTCTAGCATGTGGGCCGGGTGCATCCAGCAAGAGATTGATTGGAGAAGATAGTAAAGGAGGTCTTGCTCCAGGTCAGCAGTTGCATAGTCCTCAATCAGGACTTTGGATTTCAAGGTCAGAAAGGGTTATTACGATCATCTAAGATACATCACAGGATTTAGGTCTTTCTCAAATTAAATACTTGAAAAAAAACAAAAAAGGCTTTCTTTGATGGAAAGTTCACTGCAGCACATCATAATTACTCTCCTTATCCAAACAACAACCAAACAAATATTCCCTCAAAATGTGTAAAATTGAAAGTTTTTATCTGAATTTGTCTGGGTTTAAGCATTGTATTTTATTATAACTTGGTCTGCAGAAATGAAGAACTCTCTTGTCATGAGAATTAAATGGGAATTTTTTTCACTATTCTCTAGTCAACAGCAGAGGGAGAGAGAGGACACTCATTTGGAAGGTGGGACACCCAAGTTCACATCCCAATTTTGCGTGAACGGGAGCGAAGGGATTCGGGCTACATTACCACCACAAGCCAGTGGGTCACACTGGGGGCTGGAGTAGCATTCAGCCTGCAACCCACTGTAATTGTGTCAACGGATAAAGGCATTTCCCTGAGCAGGCTGGAAAATTTTCTACATAATGGTCAGGGAAGTTTGCATAAAACTCCTGTGAAAGCGTAGGTTAAGTGGACAGTGGTAAAATTGCACTCTCCACCACATAGGGCTTTATAAGCAAGTAAAGCCAAAGAGAGGAAATGGAGTCATGAGCTCTTTAATATTTCAGTCCCAAGGCTACGTTTCACAGTGAGGCAGTGGCTTGTTTTCTAGGGCTGCCTACAAACGCTGACACAAATGGCGCAAATTGCAAACAATGAGTGGGAGAAGTGTATGTACAACCTACTGTATTTTCTTCACAGGTTTTGTGTGCGCCTATTTCCTCTGTGATGTTTTGTGAAAGCTCTCTCCAAGGTGCCACAACCTGAATATTATTTGTAGCTTTATTTGTAATGTATTTCCTCAGAAAGTAACAAAATGGGGAGAAAATGACAACAAAATCTAACAGGTCCCAAAACATCAGGAAACTCGATTATTGTTATGAACCAGAATGCAGGCCAGGCCAGAGATCTTTCAAATTTGGGGGGCTCGCAGAGCTAAACACTGATCTGTGACACCCATGAAAACCCATTGCCCTCAGTGGGATCACACAAATATGTGTAGAGAGACACAATCCATGGAGGGCTTATTTAAGCAGATGCCTTAATTTTGGGGGTGTACTGTTTGCCTAGCACATTATAACTCCAACAAAAGAGATTCATGTCACTTTTCTTATCGAGTTATGACCTGTATTTTCAAATGTGGGTGCTTAGGGTTAGCAGTTAAATAAGTGCCCTGATTTCCAAAGACACAGAATACATAAGGATGTCTCTGTCTGGTTTTGTTTTCTTTGTTTGTTCTCTTTTTATTTTAGAATGCTTAAAAAGTCCCTCAGTTCTGCAGAGATTAATGAATCATCAGGGATCTCAAAGATCATTTTCTTGACCAAAGCAATCATTGAAGTTCCATGTTCAGAACTATTATTAGGAGCAGGTGAATGGGGTAACTTCCCCACTCAACAGTTAGGTTCATGGGGCAACAATGATCTAATATGCTGGTGGAAAGAGGATGGTCTACACCTTTACACCTGCCTTTGCAGAGTCCCCACTGTTTTAACTCCACTTTGATTATGTCCCCTAACTTTATTAAAAGGCTTATGGTCATAGAGTATAGGACAAATATGAGAAATAAAATCTGACATCAAAGTTTGACCAGTATTTTGGACCAGATAATCTCCAGATGTCCCCTCTGACCTACATTACTCTCTGATTCTAGTCAAACCTTATGCAGTGCAGTTATGAAGATGACTTGGGGAAAGTCAGAAATGTTGGCTGAATAATGACACTTTCTGAGCCACCAAGAAACCTAGCAAACCCCAAGCAGACATTTAATTTTGTAAGGCCAAGAGAGGCAACAGAAAGGTACTCAAGACCTCCAGAGAACTATTAATAAAAAAGTGAGATAGAGCAAAACATTCATAGAGGGCAGTGGGTAGGAAAAGAAGACAGGAATAGCCTTTCAAGGCATTGCAGTGGCAGCAAGAGCTCCTACCAAAGGTGGCATAATAAATTGATCAGGGAAAAATGTACCAAGGCACAACGAGCCGAACTTCAAAGGTATCAACTGTATTAGAGCTCTCAGGGTAAAACCTAACTATTGAGATCATTACAGTGGTCAGAAAACAAATTGAAAAAACCTATAAACAAGGAGTCGTGAGCACAAAATCTCCATGTGGAAGTGATGGTTCAAGAAAGTAAAAGTCACCGTGCTTCTTCACAGAAGTCCTCAATGGTACATGAGCTGAGAAGCACCAGCTCTGAAACACAAACCTCCATGTAGGAGAACCGAGATTGTTAGGTTCTTCTGGATGAAGGTCAGTGCAGTGTGAGGCTGGTGCAAATGCTCAGAGGGGCTCTTTCTTCTCTTATCCAGAAGTGATGTGGCAATTCAAATTATAAAAAGATACAGAATCAGCATCAAAGGAGGAACCTGAGAAGAGATATTTGCAATGTGTTCATTGCTACATATGGTCCCATGAATTTCAAGCTCCCTGCCACATATTTTACACTACTTAATGTGACATCTTTCATTAATGGAAGGCCAAGTCTCATTTATTTTGCTCATGTGAGTTAGCAGGAACTGTTCTATCTATTGACGCATGAAAAGTTTGGCCTCATAAGTTAGCAGAGAAGAAAACAACAGGTCTGCATTTTGCCTTCTGCAGCTTGCTCTAGAACAACACCAGCTCCAGAACTGATGGTCATTAGTGACAAGGGAGGTGAATCTCACAGTCGCGTTCCTTCAGAAAGAAAATACAAATGTTTTCCTCTGAAAAAACCCCATGAATTAATGATATGAATGCTAGGATTTCTACAATTTTCTATCATGTATTTTACGATTTACGATCATGAGCTATGTTCGCTGTATCTAAATATGGTATGTATTTTATACTTTTCATATAATTTTATTCCATGGAACACCAATATTAATACAGAGAATCATATGACCATTGAAACATTACTGATCAGATTTGTACTGTTGAAAGATATGAACTTAACCTTACATTAACCTAGAGCTTTTACCAGGTCCTAGAAGTCATGGCAGGAATTAGACAGATGTAACCTGACTCCTCTTTACTTAGATTTCCATGGAAACAGCTTTTCATTACCAGATCAGGTCCCAGACTCACTTTCTTTTCCTAAGATACCAAGGTCAAACCACAATTAATGTTTAATCATCAGTACTGTTTTTATTTTTAAAATAAAAACACAATATTCCCTCTAGTTGAAAAAGTAAGAGGGTGAGATGTTGACTAACATATATTTATGAGCATTTAATACCTTCAGATCTAATAAAATAATGATAATTTCTGTTAAGCAATGTTATGTATGCTAAGTACCATTACTGATCCAGTCCATGTTGAGACAGCTGACATGTCACAATTATTTCTATATCTAAGCATATTTGAAATTTAAACTCAGAAGAATTGGAGATATTAAGCATGCATAATCAAGGTTTAAATGTACTAGGCATAAGTGGTGGAAGCATGTTTTTCCTATTTTTCCTCTCCCAGCACTCCTGTAATATTCTTAAATAAATCTTTTACTAGGTATATCTGTTTGGTGGTATAAAATTGATGAATAAAGTAAAGTTCTGGACACATTTGATTCACAGATACATTTCACTACGTTTCCCCTACAGGTAAGTACTCTTTGCATCCCTATTTTCAAAAAATATTGGTAAAATAAGCATCATTAAATTCAACATTTCTTTTTTTGTCCTGGTTCAAAACCTGCTGACATCTGCCTTCAAAAAGAAGTAACTCAGTGACAAATCTACATATGTTTGGCCTGTTCTTTTCTGAAGAATCAATTAGAAGTTCAATTAAACATACTGCAATCAAAGAGAGATGTCAACTCTCTTCAAGGACTTGAAGTGGGGAATTTTTGTTTGCTTGTTTTTTTTCTTTACTAAGATTCTAACTTTCAGAGGCATGTAATTTTTAAAATGAGACTTTTAAAAAAAAAAAAACATCGAGGAGGGGCAGGATTCTCAATAGGTGTAAATTAGCAAAGTTGATTTAAAGTTGATGGAGGAATGTTCATTTATATCAACTGTGAATCTGACCCAAGCTGTATATATTTTAGCTGGGAAACATTCATGATTTTACAAATTATTCAGTCTTATATCTAATGTTTTTCATGATTAACAGAGTTGTCTCATATAGTAGATGATGCTGGTTTTCTTGTTGAAGAATATATTGGTTAAAGTCATCACAAGGGAAAAACCAATATCTTGATATAAAGGAGTTCACTTTATTTCCTTCATGGCTATTAAAGAATCCAACAGTGATAAGGTATTCGGAAACCACACAGTCCAAATATTATTAATATGCAGAGGTGGGAAATGAACATCAAGTTACTCAAAATCAACACTGTCCAGGCAGAAACTTGCATCTCACAAAATAAATTACTTGTAAAACTAAATGTCTATATGAAATATTAAAGTTTAAAACCATTCTGTATTACCCATTTTAAATACAGTCACCCAACTTATGTTGCTTCTTCTCCAACCATATCTGAAAGTGAGCAGGCACACTGCATCAATCAAAAGATGACTGGAATGAGAAAAATAATCCCCCATCAAAGCAAAATACATAAATACATAAATAAGGCCAGTGTTACATAAAATATCAGCGGTACTGAAAAGCATTTAAATGAGCATTTAAAAACTTAGGGGTATTTTTCTCTCCCTCCTTCTGCCTTCCCCCCATCCCCCAGCCTGGGCTTGTTTTATTTGGCACTTAAAGAGTCTGGTTTATTAGGCAAATATTTATGAACTTGACTTTAACCAAAATCCTGTTCACAGCTGCACCTGAGAGTTACTCCAGCCTTGGATTGGAGCAACTCTCGGGGATCAGCAAATTGTTTGCACAGCCACGGAGGGGGAATTAAAAATCTTGTTGAATCAGGATTAGCAGTCCGCACGAGGAGGAGGAGGAGAGCTCATTTCCATAAGCTCTTCATCTCCCAGGCTGCTTCTCAACTCTCTGTGGCCTGCAGACATGTGTGACCCAAAAAGGAAAAAAAAAAAAAAGACGTATGAGTGAGAGAGAGGGAAAAAAGAAAATAAGGGAAGAAGGGGCTTTTGCAGTGACTGTGTCTTTGCTTTTTCTCCTGGGCAGTGTCCGAGCCAGCCTTCCTGCCCTTTCAGAAGGACTCATATGACCTCCCATGCTTGGAAGTGCATAACAGTGTCAAGACAGATCCCAACAGTATGGCTAAACCTTTGTTCCTGCCCCAAGCAGTGTTGCCAAGCAGGTTAAACTTTGTGGGGCCATGTTTATTTCTGCCTTCTGATTAATGGTAGAAGAGCTGCGTATGCCGTGTGAAGTCCCACATCTCTCACATCTGTTGAGCCGCCTACCTACCTATGCCTCCCAAAGACTAGGCAAGAAAATGCTTTCAGATCATTTGGGATTCATTATCTGCTTGCCATTTGCATGCACATCAACAGTGTTTAAATCCAAAACAAAGTACACAACTGTAGCATGCATGGGTGTCTTCCATGCCAGATGAATGGATAAAGCTGGCTGAGGTTAACAGCAAGGAAATCTTTAAATAACATTAGCCTTACTCTGAAACTATGCAATAACTTACAGCTGCCCTAAATTTGTTGGACTGTGAACTCTCCTGCATGCCCATGTAGAGAGGTTTCAAAGCAGCTGCAGCTGAAAGAGAGCTACCAGTGTAGGGATGTGAACTTCGTTTCCTCACCAAGAACAAAAGCACATGGTCCCTTACTGAATAGAGAGAAAAATACACGTGCTTCCAACTCCCAAACAGAGTATTTAGTAAAAAACAGAGGTTGGGATAATTATAGAGTCTCCATCACATACTCAAGTTCCTTCATGACCACAGCCATCACTGGCACAACCTCCTCTCTTGAATGCAATCAGAATGGTTGAAGCATACCAAGCTTATTTTTAAACAAATCGAAATACAACCAAATGGAAAATATACATATTTAAGTTCTATTGATTATGAAAAAAAGAGGTACTACGTAGCACAGATAAGCATAGCAGAATCAGACCCAAAAAGACTGTGGATATATGCGTGAAGCCAGACAAAAGCAAGCCCTGCTTTATAGATGGAGATTTTTCTTGTGTTTGTACTTGCTGTCCCAGGAGAGCCAAGGGAACAACTCTTTCAACATTAGTTGGGGGTTATATAGCTACATCTCTACTATACTGTATGCCCCAGACCATATCCCTCTCTGTGATAGTTCATCCATCAGCAGGTCTTCTAACAGCTGCAATTAAGTAGAATCAAAAGTAGAAATCAATTTGTGAAGTGCTCGAAAGAAGAGAAAAATCACACATGTCCCAGCTATGTGGTCACTTCAATCAACCATCCTTTTAAGAAGCTGCATTAGAGACATAAGCTAAAGTTTGAACAGCTCAGGTTTGTTGACTTTGGCAGCCTTATTTTTATTCACTAGAGTAGCTTGAAATTTTTGAATGAAAAATGTGTGTGCAAATTTGGCCCATTTTCAAAACTTGATTTTTTTTAATACCGCTAAAGCATGTTAATGTACTTATGATTTGACAGACAAGTTTTATTTTTTCTTTTTTTTTTTTGTGAAAGCTTTTCTTTCCTCTCTCCTGTCCCAGAGAAGCTGCTTTTTCATGTTCCTAAATTGCTCATTTGAGGTGATCTTTTCCATCACACAGCCCCTGCTGCTGCCAACACTTACACATTTGAAGTCCATCGGAAGGTCTCGGGTATGACTCTGTGCCATTTTAAGCACTTCTGCAATCTTTCTTCTCCTAGACTGCTTCAGAGACTGAAGAGACCCTTAAAATCACTTAGGCAACCCTCAGCACCTTCTACATTGCAATTGCACGTCCAGGCTGTCACACAGGTCAATGTGGCTGTGTTACACTTACCTAACCTACAACCCTCCTAGGAACAGCCTGATCTGTGTACTCCTACATTTGCTATCCCAAATTTGATGGATCCTACTGGCAAGAGATATTGAGACCCTTCCAGAAGGTCCCCAGGCCATTTTTTCCTGCCCAGCACTGATTGCTTTGTGGCTGTTGAACCAGCCATGAAGCTTATGGGTCTTTGTCCACAAAAGAGTGCTAACATGAAGGGCACATCCCAGATATCCTCACCAGGATGCTGCTGCCAGTCTTCCCACATTACATGTTGCAGCCCTCCTCCTCCTTTCCACTATTGCAGCATCTGCCATACCCAAATCCAACAAGGAGTCTTTAAGATTGATTTCTGACATTTCTCTAGTAGGAAATTCTGAGTTTCACTTCCCCTTTACAGTGTTCTGGCCTTTTTTGCAAGCATCATTATGTCCTTTAACTTGGCATAAAGTACCTGGACTACAGGAGAAAATGTTATCTCTTTTCTTTTTTTGTACTGTCCTTCACATCCCCAAATCTCTAATTTCTTTCTGAAATCTCACCTCTTCAAACCTACCAACCAACAACAGGCAACATTCCTCACCACCACCTCCACCACACCACCCCTTCAGTCCTTTATCTGGCCTTCACAGTGAGAAGAGAAATGGAAATTGCCTCTTCCCCCTCACTCACTGCAGAGAAACCTCATTTTCCAACTCCGGTTTGCCTGATGCTGCTCAGGGAACATCCACAGACGTGGCCCACCCCTGCTCCAGCCTGCACCGTCGTTGTTCCTCCAGCCCCGGCAGCCACGCAGCAGAGCGGCCAAGGTGTCTGTCAGTGAGTGCACTGAACCCTAAAAGACAATGAACCCAAAAGTTTTTCATGTGGCTCATTTTGTTTTCTCGGCAGTAGCGCCAAGGTGACAGGGAGGTTGCTCTCGCAGTCATACCTAAAATAGATAAATTGATAGATAATGCAGAGTGGGCAACATGCACTTCCCAGAGAGGTCTTCAGTACATTTTTGCAGATTTTTTTGCTTTTGTTGTCTTTAGGAGTTGTGCAGTGGCACATTACATTAGTGCAAACTGGTGCTGATGCTCAGAGGCTGTGCCCACTCTGTCAGGATTCAAAATATTACCACAGTCTGCAAGTAAGCAATAAGATATGACAAGGAGTGTGATACTGTAACATAACAATGTACCTCGAGGGACACCTGTGAGGGAGGAGGTGAAACTGAGTGTATTCAACTGCCCAAGGTGTGATTTTTATCCCAAACCATAATGTAATAAGATGTGATAATAAAAAGGCACAGGACTGAAACAAACCGTGTCTTTTTTAGAATGTCAGCCTGGTTGTGTGGTATGGTAAAAAATGCTATGCAGTTTCCTGCCTTCTAAATAGAGTGCTTATAAAATTACCTGATGTAATTTACATCAATATGTTTCTTTAAAAAAAATCCATTAGCCGTGGTAGCCCTAGATTATAATTTCCTCGTGTGGATTCTGCTCCAAGAACCCCTTATGCATCCCTTATTGCATCCAATACTGTTTTGCCAATATGAAAAAATATGGTAGAAATGGTTTCAATCTTTTGTCTCATTTTAAATATCAGGGGTTTAGTAGAACCACAAGAGAAATATAATACAAAACCAGTTCTCTCCTTTCATAACAAGCCCCCTCCTTTCCTGATGCTATTTCACAAGTGTGTTCCTAACACAGATACTTCACAAGCCTCAAATCCTCTCATGCTATAAAAAATTTAAACTTAAGCAAAACTAAAACACAGTAGCTTACAAACTCCTTGGGGACAATTTCAAGGGAAAGCATGCTCCATAATTTTAAGTTTTTGTGCACCTACCATACAAACAACAGGTATAAAATAATTTTAAAATATGGCAGACTCGACAGATGCTCTCAGAAAACTTGAAGGGTAGAAAGCTCATTCTGACCTGCTAGGAAGTAACCTCAGTTCTCAGTGACTTCAGTCTCAGAGGAGACATCATGTTATTACATGGTCAGGTCGCTAAAGATGAAACACCTTGAATAGCAGATGATAGCTCCTGCTCTCAGATCTCTTCTAACAAACCCCAGAGCTCTGTTTATTTTCAAATTTTAATTCAAGAGTCCTCAGTATAATCCAGTAATGTTTTAGAAAAAAATGCTTTAATCAAATGAATAAGCATGATATGGACATGGTTACAAATGAAAGAGAACAAGTGAGTTTTTATGGATATTTTTGGTGGATTGTATAACCCTATAGCCCTTTCTTTCTGTTTTACCAATATAACAAGCCTCAGTCTTTGTCTTCTCCAAAACATGCCATTGATTGTATTTCATGAAAGAGGCGAAGACTCAGTGATTTGGACGCATACAGTCCAGTCACCACAAAATGAAAAAAAAAAGAAAGGAAAGAAAAAGGCAGGAGGTCAAATTGTTGTGTAGAAAATAACTACTGTAGGCCTTGTTATGATTATATGCAGTACTTATTTAAGCACTGAGATTCCCATTGAGATGAAACATCTCAGCTCCACAAGTATCCTGCTTCTGTTACTGGCCATGCCTGAAGCCATTTTTTAAGCGTTTGCCCATGAACAGTTAAGTCCCGTTGACTTCAGTGGGAGCACTCACAGCTGTAAAGCTTGTGATGAGTCTTGCACTGGGGCTGTTGTTATTTCTGCTTGCCAGTATTTTATGATGCTGGCCTGTCTATTTTAGCTTGTGATTGACTCTTCAGCTCAGCGGGAGAGGATCCACTGTTCTTATTTGTGCCCTTCACAGATTTCCACATGCATTACTCCCCTTGCACTCTAGCCCAGGTAAGTCTCAGTGCACCTGTACAAAGCAAACCTTTATTTCTCTGTTCGTCTTCCCCTTGCAGGGAGTCCGTTATCATGACTCACGAGTGCTGCAAAGCAGGAGTATATCCATCCTGAGAAGGGAGAGCCACTTGGGGAAAAGCAGCCAGTTTGTGTCGTGGTGAATGGTACCATTACTTCAAGTCAGTAACAAAGTTGTGTTTCTGCCAGGCATTTGGAGTTGACTGTCCTACAGAAAATGTCAAAAGGAGAAATAAAATTAAGTTTTTGGCTATTTGCCTCCATTAAAGACCTCGTAGTAATTTTCACAATAGCATCCCCAGTGTTATGCTTGGTTTCAAATTGGGATAATTGCATCCTGCCTACCTGAATTTCTGTTTTGGAGTTCTGTTGGATAGACTAACCTTTTTTTACTGCCAGAATTCAAAAGTTGTTTAGGGGCGCAATCGTCTTTTAAACAATTGTTGTTCTGCTCTCCAGAGAGAGGTTCATGGCAATTCAGATGCTGCAATGGTTAATATTAGAACAATACATATAAATAAATAAAGGAATTTCAGGAGTGGTTGAAGTGATTCCTATACACACAAGCACATGACCCTTCAAGATGAGAGGCAGTATATGAGACACTACATTGTAAGACATTGCAATGTTATTATGCTTTGCATGAAAGATGCTATATAAAATATTAATGTATTTCATTAAAATGACTCTTAATGTCAATATGTAGTGTGACTGTGCCATGATTTCTTATGTTAGTAGGTGCTTTACTAGAAGTTATAACTTTACATTATTCAACCACAATAGTCTCTGTAGTAAATGTATTGTCTCTGTTATCAACTTACTTATGCCCCATGAAAAACCATCCATTGCTACGGTGATGAGTATTTTATGGTACAGTATTCACCTAATTATAAAACTGTTCTCTAGCAGAGGCGCTAATGTTATTTTCAACAGGAAAATCCATTTTCAAAATTAAAATATATGCAAATAATTGAGTCATAACCCTCAACAGACAGTATTTTTGATTGATAATTATTTCTGTGTATTAAAATTGTTAGAGGTAAATGTAAAAGTTATTGCAATGGGTGTTTAAGAGGGCTTGTTTTTATAACTCTAAGTCAATGTGTACCTTTGTATTTGCTGATGGACTGTATGCTGTTAAAGTGGAAAAGTTACAATGGAAATAAAAATTATTCTATTTGTATATGAAGCATAATATAATGCAAAAGAAAAATGCAAGATCTGGGTTTATTAAGCATTTATTTGTAAATAGCATCATCACTCGAAAAATGACACATTTATTTCTCTGACTTTATTGCCATTTCCATAGAGCTCAATGCTTTTCTTCAAATCATTGTGATTATAATACTTGGTCTGAGAATTTGACACCTGCTGTTTCAAAACTTGATCACAAATGTTTCAGGGTATATATCAGATAGTACAGAAGAGAGGAAAAAGGCTCAGACTACAATAATACAGGAAGATTTAAAAAAAAAAAAAGTGAAAAAAATGTTCTTCCCAGTAAGTAAAATCAGTCAAAACAGTTACCTAGAGTCTGGAGAGAACATGTTAGGTGCATTTAAATTAGTATCATGAAATTTATAATGGAATGCTGAACAGAATTTTAAAAAAGCCCAACTAGCAGAGGAAGTAATATTGGTTGAATCCCATAACAAACTGTCTGTAGAACAGCAACAAGAGTAACGAGTGATAGTGAGATGGTTAAACACACAATACCAGAAATGTTTGAATGAAAAAGAATGGAACATCATTAGATAATAATGGGTAAAAACAATTTGTGTAGTGTTGCACTTTAATTTTTACTCATTATTTAAGTGGGAAAAAGACAGGGCATCTGATATAGTTTAATATCTACTGTGTTACAATGAACATGATAGTGATGTTTAAAGTTATCTGAAAGTCTCTATCTTTTATTCCTCTTCCTCTTAGTTTCTTCTTCTTTTCCTCTTCATTATGTGTGGATGGCTTAATATTTGTATCACTAACTTTGTACAGCATTTTTGAGACACTTGTTTATAACAGAAGCTTCAACACATAAATCAAAATAAGGGAGAGTATTGTACTGATGATTATTCAAATATCATCACCCGGTAATAGCTTGTGCTTCCTGTAGGTTAAGCAGGGTTTCAATTTAATAAAGCATTTAGACGTATTCTTAACTTCGAGCATGCGCTGAAGTCTGTCTGCAGTCATATAAATATTTAGGCATATGCTTCAGTTGGAATGAAGTGCATACGTAGGGTTAAACAGATGCTTTGCTAAACTGAGGCACAGATCCTAAAACTGTGAGCCTGATTCTTGATCTGTTGAAGGCTTTCAACTCTGTTGAATGTTAGTTCTTTTATTATGTGTAAAGCTGTCCAGGGAGGCTGAGATACTGACCCTAAAATGAATAACAGTACATTCAGCCAATGTTTTGCTCATGTCTGCTTTGAATAGAGATGGAATAAAATTAATGTCTGAAATCTGCCATATTTGGGAAGAAAAGTAAAGAAGGTCAAAACTGGAGGGGCCTGCATTTGGATATAGTACTAGTTTCTGTCTTTTGTCTGAAGGTTATTGATGTCAGTTTACTACAGGTAAGAGCTGATTCCAGACTGCTTTGTTTTCTGTTTACTCAGGGGTTTTTTCAATGTGTTGTATTTCTGCAGCACAAATACTGGTGCTTGCATCATTACATTGGGAAAACAGAAATAGAAGGGAACTCCTACGTAATCAGGTCCAGTCTATGGCTAATGGAGGCAACCAGGTCAAATAATCCTGTTAATAAATTTATCAAACTCTTTGTTTAAACCCGTTAGACTTTTTTTCCTTCATTGCTCCTATTTGAAAACTGTTCCAGAACTTCAGTCCTCTGCTAGTTATAAATCTTCTCATTTCTGTCCTAGATGTGTTTACAACCAGTTTATACCCATTTGATCTTATGCCAACATTGTCTCGGATTTTAACCCCTCTCTAGTTGAAGAAACACGGTAAAAAAAATTTAAAGGAGAAAAGGGGATTACACTGTTGAAAATCTACTATACTAACATTTTTAAAATTTAGAAAATAGAAAATACTGTTGCATCCTGATTTTTGGGCACACTTAGTCCCTTTTGGTAGGACCCATGAAAATCTAAAGCAAACGTAGTTTTACCTTTCTCTTGAGAAACAGATTTATAAGTCTGGACCCTCCTGACAAGAAAAACCCTGGACCCTCCTGAACAAGAAAACAACCAAGAATCTACCCCTAGAATTAATCACACCTAAACCAAGAGGTAACTTCATCATCTTCTTTCTAGCTCTGCTTAACAGTTATTTTGAAAAGCCACTGGTCAAACCACTCCTCTCTGCGGGTACACTTTGTTTCTCACAGTGAGAAAACTCAGGAAACTAGCTTCCAAAATCTTCAAGGTTTCTGGATTGCACCAGTTTGAGGCTATTTACACAAAAGCCATTGTTCTATGAGGGCAAACACTGTTTTCCTCCTATCATTGAACTGGTCATGTAACAGGGTTTTCCCAGCAAAAATGAGGTTTGGTTTTTTGCAGGGTTTTTTGGGTTCTATTACTTTTGGGAAAGCAATACAAACATCTTCCTCTCCTTGTTATAGGCACTATACCATCCATTGGTCCTATTCCAGGCCTGTAGAGCTCTTCTGCCGTTTATAGCCTTGGCAGAGGATTCACAGAAAACAAGTACAGCCTCTGATAGAAGAGGAAATGTTTTCCAAGAGGTGCCTGCTTCTTCTTTTCAAAAAGACGGAACAAGCTACTTGCATGTGATCATCTCTCTTTTGCTTACAGAAACATACATATATACTTACAGATATAAATAATTTTCAATACACTACATATGTAGAAATCTCAGAATTTTGTTTAAGACAATGAACACATATAATGAATTTTCAAGGTATTCAAAAATAAAGTGTGTAAGCATCTCCTTTAATTGTAACTCACATTTAAAGATTTTGATTTAAAATACATAAATCTTGTAGAAAGATGAAGACTTTTGAAAAAAGAAAGAAATAGAAAGCCTTAAAGAGTGTGAACATTGAAGGCAGACAATGATATTAAAACTAAAATATCTGCACTTCACTAGTCCTTTTCCAAAATAAATAAGGTCATGGAAAAAAATAATGCCACAAGGCAGCTCGAGACACTCACTAAGAACTTAGCTTTCTTGGACCACCAAAACCATTGTTTCCTGTAAGTGAAGATTTTGTGTTGGAAACACTTGTATCCAACTTTGTTGGAGTAAAACTGTACGAAGACATAAATTGTCCTTTATAAGATGCTGCCAGTCTCTAAGGATATCTTCAAGATAAATAAGCTTGCCACATTGAACTGTTATCTTTCCTTTCAGGCTGACAATGAATCCTGTAAAGTTAGTTCTACTTTCAAAGCATAGGAAAGAGAATAAAAATATCCCATCAATAAGAAGAATTAAAAATGCTAGTGCCCAATCCTATTGATTTCACTTAGAGATGAGGGCACTCAGCACCTTGCAGGAGGCTCTTGCAACATCAGATGATCAGGCCCTTATGCAGAAAGAAATGTTTCATTGATTGCTCTTAACTATAAATGGTGTCATTTCAGAGGAAGTAGCATAGAATGTCAAATGTGTTACACTTTAGGCGCACTCTTGCAAACATTTATGCACCCGAGAGCATTTACACAGGTGAGCTGATTTGGTGAGGTCTGCTGGGCACAGGGAGGCAGGAGCCACTCTCCCCTGCCTGCCTATGCAGAACTGTACTGCCAGTGGGAAGATTTTCTCCACTCCCTCATTTTCCACCATAAGCCACTCTGAAGGCACATGAACTGGGTGCACAGATTTACTCCCTTACAAGCGCTCTCAGAAATGTTTCCTCTCCCTCACTTTCTAAGTCATTTCATACACTTTATTTCCTTTTAGTAGCATGAACTTTCCAGTACGCCCAGCACCTGTCCCTTTAATATAGCACACAAGGTTCTTTCCTTCCATACTGTACATTATCCTCATTAACACATATCAGTCAAAAGCACTGTTAATTAAACTGGCAAGATGATTACACACGCCTCCATGTGCCCCCTCAGAGCATCCGCTTGCCAAGATTTTTTCCTCCCTCATCTAAAGTGGGTGGAGAAGGCCCTGAGTAAACCAGAACGTAATGCTTAAAAAAATATCCCAGTGCATTGTTCTCTTGGAGCAAAATGGCTTACACATCATCACCACTGTCCCAAATAAATAAATGCAACACTGACACCAGTCTGTAAAACTAACACATGCATATTTGATCTGAACAGGCACTGTGTATAATGACATTTCCTTTCAAAGCTCCTCTCCAGATAGAAGACTCAATACACTGACCTTGAAGTCTGGACTAATGAGGACGTCATAAAGAATTGATTAAACCCGGGCAAAACCCAACAGGTTAGGGAGGTTGGGATGTTTAATTTTCCTTTTTTTGTTTTTCTTTGTCTTTGTAAAAATCTGAATGATTTCCCAGATTTTCTATTCGCTTCCACTTGCTTGTGACATTTTTGCAAGGAAATTCATTGGCTTCCAGCAAACATTTCCGCAGCGTTTCAAGTTATGACCATTTTTGCCACATTGCCGCAAAACTCTTAAGAGAGTTTGCAATTCTGTAATGTGTACTGGATCAAGCTCTCTTCAAGAATACTGTTGGAATGACAGGGCTGGAGGGTACAGTAGTGGAGTATAAATAAAGGCAGGCAGTGGTGAACCCTGAAGCAAAGATAATGTACTTTTCTAGTACACATACGCAGGCCTGATAGCTGCAACATAAGCCATCCAACCATCTTGCTAGCAGAATACAGTTCTAAGAAGCTGTAAGAAAATACTGTCTTGCAAGGAAGGAGATGAATTTGCAGAAATCCATCACTGAGACTAAAAATGTTTACTCTGTAACAGAACATGAGCACCTAAACTGCTGGGAAGTGGGACTGGTATTCAGCTAACTGCTAATACCCTATTCTCCAGCAAGAGATTCATCCATCCAAAACATGTCCTTGAATGCTGAAGAGACAAATTAGGTGTACATCTAGATAGTAAAGCATCTTTCTTATCCCATGAGAATTTTTCACCTGATTTTCTTCCCCTCATGTATCAGAACAAGTCAAAATTTTGAAAACGTTTATGAACTGATGAAAAATTAGGGGAAAGGGAAGCATGAGTGAGAAATCTAGGGCTTCTCTTTGAACTTCAGACACCTTTGGCTGAAGAGAAAAAGACTCTCCTCACGTGACATAAACCAGTTTTCCCATCAACAGTCCCAACATATACAGTCCAGAGGGTAGCATCCTACATGGTGTCTCAAATGCTAACAGAAATACCTTTGTATCCAATGTCGTACCATGATAGAATTTCAGCTACTATAAATAACTAATTATCAATTTAAAATGGAAAATGGTCATTAAAAAATATCTACTTTAATGCATTATTAAAATTCAATTGTTAATTTATTTTCTAAAAAATTGAGTTCTGTTCATTTAATTTTGAATTTGGTTGCTAGCACTATTTGCTATCTATGTTCCAAGCTCTGGAATTCAGCTACATTTGGGTAATCCAGTCTAGGGAGGAGAGGGGAGGATGTTGTCTGTAATGTGGCCTATCAAAATCTGTGTGTGCCCACAAACGCATACATGTGCACTCACACACTGGTTTTAAAAGGCCTCATCATATGTGAAGAAGATAATGGAAAACTTCTCACAAGACAGATTACAGCTTTGCATCGATACAAAATTTACACCTTGTTTTTTCTACTACTTTAAATCTAGATGCCTGGCTCAAAGGTGTGGTTGTACTGGGCACACCTTCTCAAAGTGACCTTAGGTTATTTTTGGAGTGCATGCAGAGTTCATTAACCATCCCTTCCAGTATTGTCCTTGAAGTCCCAGTCTTGACATTTTCAGCCTATTTGCAAGTAGTGAGCATGCACTGCAAGCACTGCTGGACCCAAATCCATCCCCTTTGAAGTCAATACTAATTTTGACATTGAATTTAATAGATACCTATAATGGAAGATGGCCTGATGTTGCAGTTTAGTTAGTGCTGCCACTTGTTACAGAATCTGGGCTAAAATTCACCGCCTGAACTTCCTTCTTGTCCTGTATGATCCCTCCACATCAGTTCTAAAAAATTCGAATGTTACATTTATTACTCTGTGGACCATTGTGGATATGTACCATTGACAGGAAAGCACATAGATGTTACTAGCATAATTTTTTTTTATGACCTACTAGCCATGAGGAAGATAACTTTTTCCTGGGTAATTAGAAAAAGCAATGTGCTAAAAATGTAAAGGCCTATTTTGACGAATCATCTTTGTGCTACCCAGCTTATACAAAAGGGACAAATTGTGGCCCCATATGACAAGTAGAAAATTCATCTCACTGAGGACAGCCTAAAGCTTGGGTGAACACTGATAGAAGTGACCCAGGAAATGATGAGTATACTGAGCGTAGAGAGGAGCTGACTTCTGCTTCATAAATCCTCCCTAGGCTTAATGTCTATGTTGTACAACAACCAGCAGCATAAGAGAGAGGTATAGAGTGCTCACACCATTGGGAAATCCAAGCTCATGCAAACAGGTGCAACTCTTTTCTATGACTCCATTTTTATACCATAAGTGCCAAATGCCCCAACATTAACTTTTTGACCCAAGCATGCAAAAGAAACCCCTCTGATTATCACCAGTAGGTAAAGTTTATGTTTGTAGTGATTATGTTAGACTAGTCAGTGGTCTAGATTGATGTCAATACACCACAGTTTCAAAACACATAACATGAGTAGGAAAAACAAGCTAAACTATGTGATGATGGGAAGTAATGGAAGCAGCAGGTTTGATATAAACCCGGATCCCACTGTAAGTGATTTATAGTTCCCTGAAGTATGTTGCAGGAGGTACGAGTCTTAGCCTGACCAATTATTCTTCCCTCGAAATCTACTACGAATGCATGCTTACACAATGACAAAAGCCTCTTAATTTTTTCTGAATTACAGCTGGGGGAAAAAAAAAAGGGAAAGGGAAATGTAATAATCCAACCCAACAGGAATATTCCAATGACTTCCAAGGGAAAGCACATTGGAAAGTAGTTTTGGAAACACGACAGAGTGATATGAAGGGACTTCAGGCATATAGGCCATATCTACCATCTGTTAGATTTTCCAGTTTTACAGGGCTTGAAAAAGGCACTCGCCCACTTGCAGTAATGAGTGAGAAACAGTCTCTGAGGAGTACAGGCGGCAGCAGGGTGAACTTTATAAGACTGTGTCTACTTCCTTGAAATGCTCGGAGGCTACTGCTGAAGAAACAGATCAAGTCTAGGTTGGTGGAAGAGACTTCCCACCACTCTAAGTATGAATATCACGTTACTAGTAGAAAATGACTGTGCAAATAAACCAACAGATGGAGTTTAAGTAAGAATACTCTTTACTCGTTTTTTCTGAAGTACCTGGTCCCAGGCGATGTTAAAGACAGGACACTAGGAATGCTGGGTTACTACTCTGATTTATTACGGCAGTCACTTTATTCCAAATGATTTGAAGACTTGTTAATATGACAGTCACTGCAGTAACAACTATCAGGTTCTGACTGACCCTGCAGCAAACAAAATTCTTCTAGAAACCTAGGGACACAGGATAAGCTGAATTCCTTCATAGTCAAAAAGTAATGGGATAGAAATGCTTTTCTCTCATTTTTAATCATGTGACATACTCCTGCAATGTTGATCACACATGTTAGGCCAAACTTTAGTGACAAAATCATACCACTCAAAGACAGAAAAATATGTCCACTGTTTGCTTTCCCAGCTAATTTTTATTCAGACACTGACTAAACAGTGCCAAACTAGAACTGTGTGATACCTTCCCTATAATAATAGTATAGACAGGGAGGGAAAGTAGGGATGCCAAAAGGTTTCTCATAAAACTGGAAACCTGCAATATAGAGTACCAATTTTCTTTGAATTTTCCATTAAGGATCATTTGATGGTCAGTTGGCTGAATTTAAAAAATGCAAGCTGTATACTTCAAGTATTTATGTTCTTTTCAGCCACAGCCAGGCACATGGTTTGTACAGTGAATTTAACTAACCATTGGAAACTGGGAGATGGAGCAGATTTTCCATCACATGAACTTCTTCCATCACTGTAGTCAGTGTTTCCCCTGCCTCCTACTCAGTCAAAAAATAAGGGTTTGATGCAGAATAATCCTTCCAGTGAAATTCTCTGGCTTATGTAAGGTCTTAGCGGTTATTCTTGCATTGCAACCCATGTCTTGTCTTGCACACTGAACTACTTGCTAGAGGGTACATTGAAGTTTACCAGGCTTGTGTATGTAGTACTGCTCACATCTTTATCTCCTTGCTTATGGACAATTATTTGCTACAAAGTATTAGAACTGAAAAGGACAGGTACGCAGCCACTCCAGGAGGAATAAACAGAAATGGAATATTAGGAAATTCACCAAAAAAAGCCAATTTTATAAAACACCCCAAATTTTCATAAACAAGAGATTCAGAACAGCATATGGGTTTTGACCTCTGCAAGATTTGAACTTGTCACCATTGTTGGTTCTTCCCATGTACATCCTCCCTGTTGAAGAGACATGAGAAATTATGCAAAACCACCAGGTGGTCATATAATCAGAAATATTGTCATTTTCTGTCAGTCTTCAAGTGAAATGTTTTATTTCCTGTTCTCCTGACTGTCCTTATCATTCTTAAAAATAGCAAGCACGTGATATCATAATTTTGTATTAATTTCTATGTCCTCTGCAATTTAAATGGCTGAACCACATCTGGCAAAGACACTCCTTACCGAACCTGCCAATTCTCAATCTTATACAATTATCTGTTATGAAGATAGAGGCACCTATAGACACAGATTTTTTTTTTTTCCAATGTATGCACACAGCCAATTTTACTGTAGAGTGACTAATATCTCTGGATCATTAAAATATTTTTCAGTCAGTATATTCATAACTATAACTAAATTTGTGCATTAAATTACATTGGGTTGTTCCAGAAAGCAGCCTAGCAGTTTTCATGATAGACAGAAATAAAAGGCAATGAAATTATGCTGATTTTTAAACATAATTTTCCAGTAGTTTAAGAAGAATAAGTTTTTCATTTTAAAAAGCCAGCAGGATCAGCAGGCACCTAAGTTCTGTTTTAGTTGAAAATCAGTGGGAGGGAATATAAAGCCATATTTTTTTTTTCCTAAACGGAACTGGAGCAGCAGCAAAGCTAACAAGTTGTAATCAGCCAAGATTTTTTTTTAACATATCACAAAAAAAGGTACTTTTTAAAAATCCATAGCACCCTAGTGCAATATTACAAAGCACATTTGCTTCAAGTAGTTATTCTTGCAGTAGAAAGTACAAAGAGAAATATCTCAGGGAAGGTAGGAGAGAGGATTGTTATAGCCATTTATAAGCACAATTTAGGTTATTCGTTTACATTTACAAAACCCTCAATAACCAAGTATCTTATGCTGCATCCCTCCCAAAATTTAAATTAAAAAAAAAAAAATCCCTCTGATGATAGGTAAATACTCACCAGCCTTGTGTCAAGAAAACAAACAAAAAATCCTTCCAGCTCTCAGCTCAGCCTTTCTCAGTATAGTGGAAATAGTGAAGTGGGTTTTTCAGCTTGCTACAAAGGTTAAAAAATCAGATCAATGGTAAACCAACTGTAAGAGAGAGCTCTGGAGAAATCATTACTAAAGATTGTCCTGCTAACCTCCCTTCCACAAATGCCTCCATTGACTTTACTGGGCTTTGGATCACACCCAGAGTGATTTGTTGCCCACCACTCTGTCAGCTGAAGAGAAAAAATCCTTCAAATAGGCAAATCCTAGGCCACTAAGGCTCTGAAGACTAATGCCAATAAAGTGAACTAGCCAGAAATTTGCTGCCTGCCAGGACACATCCACTGAAAAGCCATGTTTAAGCAGATACCAAAATTCTGCACTGAACATTTGGTTCAGTTTCCAAATGGTCTCTAAGGCCTACATAACTTTGTCTTTTACAGGAATTAAGAGCTACACTAGCTGGTACACGCATCAGAAACTGGGAAAGGGTGGTTGGCTCAGAGTAAGGGTTTAGGCACTGCTGTTCGCTAGGCTGTACTGCCTTCCTAAAGAGCAGGGTTTGGATATGCTGATGGAAAGGTGAACAACCCTGCAATGACACAAATTAAAACCTCTCCTCAAAATATTTCTTTGCCTCTTCCTATTACAAAGATTTTTAAAATTAAAAAAAAAAATATATAAAACATGAATATAAGTGGAGAGTTATATGAGAGTTACATATGGCCACAAACCAAATGGCCAGATATTTCTCTAAAAATGCATCGGACTGCAACAAATTGTAGGCTGAAGCCACTTCCTAGGAGCTCCAGGAAGAGGTGGAGCAAGAAATATGAGACTTCTTTAATATTTTAGCAGTGAAATTAAAGGGCTACAAGTCTCAAATATTAGTAGGACATTAAGTTACAAGGTAATGAACAGTTGTTTAAGGCTCTTGAAAAATTCCTTGGAAAACCTATTCATAAGGTTTAACTTTGGATTGTACTAGATACTGTTTAGAGCACTCTCCATGGTACAAAAGGCGGGAGATTCCTGAAAGATTTATATAATTTATATACAGCTGTATTTTCATCCATGTTACCAACACACTAAATGGTTGAATATTAACCTTCATTCCACCATTGGCACCACCATGCCATCACTGGTCATATTCTGATCAAAACCAAAATTTTACTGTCTCTGACCACTTACTTTGAAAAACTGACCCATTTGCTTGTAAAATCAGAACATGCCAAAACTGAGAATCTTTCTGACCCAGATTAAGTATTTCTGCTCAAGTCCATTTTAAATTTAAATTGGTCTCCAACAGTGTGACTATGCTTTTTGGTCTGTTCCCAAATTTGTCTCCGGCAAAAAATGACCTGGGTTTTCAGACATCACCTGTAAATTTTACTCCTCTTCTTTCATAGGAAAGGCAAGATTATCAAAGATTTCTATTGTTAGGTTTCAGTCACAGAGAGGTCAAGAAAAAGACAGATGACCTTCAGATTTGATATTTAATTGACTGCAGCTGTTCTATAGTCTGGGGAATAATTGGCATGTAAAAGAGCATTAAACTATGGGCACTCCAGTTCCCTCACCCTGACAATAACATTTCACATCATTAGGGTGGAAGAATGACCTGTATGGCTGACCAAACAAAGCCTCAGGTCACTTCAATAATTAAAATGATAGGTAAGATCAATAACAGCAAATGGTAGCACTTCACAGCACAATAACTGGTTACATGGCAGTAACAACCTCATATTTATTAAGGCTGGGTGAAATTAGGAAGAGGAAGAGAAAAACCAGTGAAGTGCAATTGTACACATTTGTTTTCTGGTCATCAATATTTAGCTTGTTATGGAATTTCAGTGACTCATTGATTGTGGAGATGTGTAATCATCACATAGAGTTTATTTAAGCATTGATCTTTCAGTCAAAAGCCCCATAGCCCATCTTCTTGAGAATTTCTGACTTGTCAAGGCCAGGCAAGAAATGCCACAACAACTGGCATAGACTGTGCTCCGTTCTACACACAGGTAGATGATCATACAGACATCAAGACATCTCTTCAGGCAATATACTATCAGGGCCTCCAAAAGCAAGATGGGGTTCTAGTATTCAAGTAGTAACAGTATGCATGCTTTTGGGGGGAAAAATATTAAATAAGGTTTAAAACATAAAAACTTTTTCAGACTATTAAAACACTGCACCTGTATTTTTTGTAAACTGTCTCTCCACTTGAAGCGTCATGCAGTAACCTGATCATTGACACAGTGCTGTGTTGGTGTAAAACCTATCCAAAATCAACTGATACTTCTTGATTATGCAAAATGCAGTCATCTTAACAGGATGCAGGACATCTCTTATCACACAATTGGGTTTAAAAATAAATCCAAATTTAAAATCTCTTGGGGAATATTTTTTAATCCTAAAACTCGTTTTCTTAAAAATAAAAACCAAAAGGACTATTTTGACAATGTTTAGAATATATATGCATGAAAAAAGCAAACGCTAATTTTACATTCCCGACAGTCGGCTCTCCTAGGCGTACATCCACTAGCTATGTGTATCATTTCATCTACACCATTTGGCATAGATTCCAACACTGTGACTACTCTGATTTTTACCAGCTGAATCTCTTCTTCCATGTTTGTAGAAGGCAGTTTCGTGGGCAGTGCCAGGAAACTAGAGTCAGTGGGAGATCTAGCAACCTGCTTGTCCTGGGGGAAGATTTCCACCTTTTACCCTGTTTTCAGAGCCTGTGTTTAACCTGTTGGAGTTGTCATGACAACAACCTTTTGCCATCAATTTAAACTGGGTTTTAAGTTGCTTATTGTTGAGCAAAAAAATCATTGCAGGCCTGTAAATGATACCCCTCAAACTTTAGCCTTTGTTGGCTGACAGACCTCTTGAAACACAGTACACAGCAAAACTGTATCAAGATTAGAAAGCCTAACTGGTGATAACTTTCAGTGTTATTATCTTAATAAACTTTCTGTACTTGATTAGCCTGGATAAAGAAGATATAGATCAGTCATGATAGCTGGAAAACTACAGATAAGCTGGTCATCCTTTCAAGATAAAAATGCCCATCTATTCTAAGATTGTAATCAAGAATCCTGTGCTGATATTTAGTGTATTCCTACATGGCCTCTAGCTAATTAAATACTAAGATGAAAGCCATTGTTAATGCTTTCTCTTTTCATTTAACTCGATTCATTGTATCTAGTCTGTGCCTTTTTAAAGATCACAGCATACTAAAAAACCTTATGGAAGGTTATAAAGCCACTTACACCTAGTCGTCTCATACAGTTGAAGGGTTCAGGTTCAGGAGCAGCAGGGTTTATAATTCACTACTCTTCAGTGAGAGCAAGAAATGTGGCTGTACTGCAAATCCAAATTCAGGTAAATCCATATTTCAGGGGGCTGTAGCTAATGTACAAATTTTCTTTTTTTTTTTTTTTTTTTTTTTTTTTTTGCCAATGCTGCTGTTAATATTCCCACTTTGGGTTCTTTTCTGGTTTACTTTGTGCGGTTTTGTTTTACAAATTTAAGGGTTGCAGGTTTTGGCTTTTTATTTGCAAAGTTGAGAAAGAAAGATCACCAACACATTACTCATCCAGGATTGTGAATGAATAAGAACTAGGACTGAAAAGGATTAGGTGTGGAGGCGATTCTCTGCCAACCTTCTCTACTTTTCAGAGATATATTTGAATGGATTATGGAAAAGCAGTAACCTCCCCTAATTAAGGTTGCTGGTAGTACTGCTACAGTATTGCTACTCCTCAGTTCTTCCACCATGTAGTTACTTCTGACTATGTCTGGGTATATAATTTTTTCCCTGTTAATTTTTTAGAATACAAACTGTCTTCTTGATTATCTGAAATGACTTCTCAATTTGCAGCACACAAAACTGTTTGGAATCTATGTGCCTATATCTGATCAATTAGAACCTGTTGTGCTTTGAACTCAGATATACTGTGAGGTATATCTTTATTGTATCAACTGTTATGAAAGTATATTCTTACAGTCTTTATTCATACCAGTGCTCTATGTTGATTGTTCAACCATACATTAATAGACTGCCTCCGGCCTACTTTTTTAACCTTAAAATATTGTTGTTTCCATGTTCCAATAAACAGATTAAACTCTCATTTTTCTGCAGGAGAAAACTAAAACCAAATGTTGTATTTCATATATTACTTACGTTGTTTACTTGCATTACCACTACTACCTCTGCTATAAATACAGCTATCTTCCACTGGAATTTGACTATTCTGCCTTGTGTTCTACCTGCCACTTCTGAGTTATCAGCTGACTTTACTGTGTGATGGTTTTGACAAAGCTGTCCTGCGTGATCAAGGACCACTGGCATTCCAATGTTCTGCCACTTCTAACCTCTCTGTTTTGACCAAAAATATCATTCCATTAATTTATTTCCTCAAAATTACACTAGAAACTTCAGTATTTGCTAGACTAGGTTTATTCCAACCACTAATGTCATCACAAACAAATTTCATATCCATTTTAGCACCCCTGCATTACAGTTGTTTATCAGGTCATACTTTCAAACAGCTGTTTCTACCATGTATTCCAACTTAACTTCTAGCTGTGCTTTACTACACTATTTCTCTGTCTCTTTCTTTTCCAGTTCCTATGGCCCTTCTTTATCTTAGCCCCTGCTATGCCAGGTGTCCTCTCCGCATTAGTTCCAGACCTTCTAGGCATACATGTTTCTGTGTCCCCATCTTCCTTTGGGGAGGAGAAAAAAAAAAAAGAAAAAAAAAAAGCAATTTCTATGTAAGCCTTTGTACCCTATTTTATCTTAGCCCTACAGGCAAGCAGACTTCTAACATAGCTTTAGGAGCTTCTTGTATGCACCTTCTCTCTAGAACTTCTCCCGCTTCCTCAGCAGTGAACCCAAGTCTAAGATAAGCATGCCTTCTTTGTTCCTATTCTGATTTCCCCCACTGCATTTTTTTCTTTCATGCCTCTTTTCTTCTTGTACCAATTTTCCTTCTAATTTTAATCCACTGTCTCAAACCCACCAATAAATTTCACACAACACTTCAGATTAATTCATTAGCATCTGTGCAAGCATACTAACATAAATTCATCTTGAAACATCAGAACTTTCTATAGTATAGAAATCTTAGTCATTTCTGAGTTCTAATACAACATTTATTATCACATTATTCATGAGGTTTATCTTGACAGAAAAAAAAGAATGAAGCAATGACCATACATCGTTGTAAAGTGCTTTGGTTTGGTAGAGCTAGATTTTATAAGTGTCAGGAAATATACATGGAAACAGGAAATCCAGGCAGAATATAGCAGTATTTCAAGTACCTAAAGATAATGAGCAAATTGTACTACCAGATGTGTCCAGTTGCCACTGAGCAGCTTAGTTTATTTCAAGCAATGCGTGTTAGGTCAGATATCAGAGCACTGAAGACAAATGGGACCTGCTATTTCTATTCCTCTGTATTTTCAGTCATTCCCATTGTTATTCTGGAATCAGTGTAGAAATATCCCTCAAAAGACTTTTTTTCTGCAAGGATCAAAGGCCGTCCCTCCTTTCCTAAACACGCTTACACACAGCTCTTTTACATTGCCTGACAAAAGCCATCGCTGGCACCAGTGCCAAGCATTTGTGAATAATCCTGCCTGCAGATACCCAATGTACAAATTCATACTTCTGCCTTTTATAAACACTGCTTCAGCTACGCCATCTGAGCATAAGAAATTAGTTCAATATAACAGTGGGTGTTGTTCAGTTGGACACACATTCACCAAATCTTTTCAAGATTAGATTTAACTTCATCTCTACTTTTCTAATGATTTTCTTGAAGAGGGAGGTGGATGGAGGGAAGACAGAGTGGGGACAAATTGTTCTCACCCTACAATTAGGATCCATAGGAAAAAATAAGCTGTCCTATATAACTTAATATTTACTTCCCACAAATAAATTCAAATGCACTGGAAAGATGCAGATGACATGCCACTCTCATTCATCTTAAGGTGTCAGGCCAGTCAATTCCATTCCTGCTGATGAAACTTTTATCTCATCAACAGCCTCTCTGTCATTCCTTGAATGTCTTAGTCTGATTTAGTTTTAAACGCAGATTCTTGTTGGGTGTTTTTTGTTTGTGGGCTTTTTTATGACAGCCTACCCTCAGTATGAGGGTAGCTTCTAGAGATTACCTTCTTCTTGCAGTCTCCATAACTACCTTTTATTTGCAAAATCATTCTGAGTGCTTTAAAGCACAGATAAGAAGCAGAACGCCAGAAAAGGAGTATACCCTGATACTGTGATTTCTCTTATCTAACTTTAATTCTGTAATGCTAGAGTTTAGTATGATCTGGTTGTCCAGGCTTCTCTGTAGCTGGTGAGAGAGAGGGGCAATTTGTCCTGCTGTAAGGTGGTATGTGCAGAGATTGGTTAAATGAATCATGTTTTGGAGCTGACACAGGCTCTCCATTGACATGGGACAGAGTCCAGAAGATATCTAAGTTTTCACTGCTAAAGTAACACTTTTAACTCACCTTTAACTCACATCTGTTCTAGAATGTGCAGAAAGCACACAGTTCTCCTGAAACCTCATTCTGTCTATCCACAAACAGTTTCCTAGAAGTTTTTTCTGCAAAGAGCTTCTAGTCAGAAATAATAGGGAAAAGAACAAACACTCTGACTGCTAACAGCAGCAACTCTCTCAAAAGCTATTTGCATATACAAATTAACAGTGCAAATATTTCTTTCAAGCCTTGCACACTAAGAAAAGAACAGTATTATTCTTACTGTAAGATAGTGCTGCAGGTTCATAACTTTCCATGTTAATTTTCATTCACGTGGTGCTAAATTCCTATGCCCGGTAATGGGCTGAGTAAGGGGCATTTGCAAAACCGTGCTGCTCCTTCAGTCAGTTTCCAAGGCACAGGGAGGACACATCACCTAAATGACCTGATGCTGTGAAGGTCCATCTCCTGCCTGGGTCCTGTGGGCCCCGGGTGAACCTCTGACAGTATTCCTGTCTACTGCAAATGGGACAGGATCCTGTGCGGGTTATGCAAAGTGGAGGGAACCTCGCACCAGAAGGTGGTCCTTTTCAGGTTTTGGAAAAGAAACAGCTTAGCTTTAAATGATGAAAGAGTAAAATCTTAGTTAATGAGAAAAAAACAATAATGTTGTAGGAATGGGAGTTATAAGGCGCAGAAACACTCGGAAACAATACGAGTGAATGAGATGTCAGGCCTGGTGTTACTGGCAGAGTACAGAGGGCAGGCAGAGAGATATTATGATTGACAAGTCTAAGCCATAAGGGTGTTTTTTAGATACCAGAATGTAGAAGCTAATCAAAGGTTTTTCGTGCCAGAGTAGCCTTCAGCCCTGCCTAGTCTATTGTGCTACAGCTGTCAGTGCCCAACTTTAAGATGATTAAGTCCTTTTAAAATATAATTTTAGTCACTGTGCACTTTTTTTTTTTTTTGTGACAAAAGGTAAAATTCCTTCCTGACCATGCTGGTACTATAATCAGCTTATGTCCTGAAATGTATGATTTGATTATCCTTATTATCTTGGCTTTCATAGGTATAAAAATGTTATTAGTGATCGTAAAAGTATCTGCCCCTTTTTACTTAAGTCAAATTATTTTACTTGGCTACCTCCTGTGGCAATGTACTCAGCAGGTCAAATATATGTTGCATATCTGAGCTTGTACAGAACTTTATAGTCCACAAATGAGGTTTAAAATTTTACAAATCTTATGAGAGCAAGGCTTCCCAATGATTTCATAAGTACTTCCTGCTCACTTGAGGATGATAAGGGTAGTGCAAGGATGTTTCATGATGCTATATTTATTTCACTGGAGGTTTTAGGTGAATCCTTGAGATACTGAGGTCATATATTTATTTAAGCTACTGGAGAGTAAGTCCAAAAATTTAAGTTATTCTCAAGCAACTTTGATATTGCTCTTCATATTACAAGCCTGTAGCTACAAAGGCATGTTATAGTCGTAGGCAAACATCACTCCTGACACCCTGTGGGGTAAGCTCACTGACTTGGGCCATTTTGGGTGTCAGATTAGACACCCCGAACCTGACTTTCACAAGCACTCACAGCCCCTCCTGACTTTAGAAATTTCTGCCAAGAAGTGTCTCCTGTTTTCTCTTGCCTGAGAAAAAGCTGAAATCTGGCAGAGGAACAGCGATGACAAACAGGACTTCTACAGCAGTAGAATCGACGTTCAGGAGAAGGCATCCTTCCCCAGTGTACCCGGGCTGCAGCGGAGGCTGTGCAGGGGCTGGCGGGGAAGGGTTAAATGTGGCAACAGAGGAGAATTAATGGTCAGTGTCAGAAACAGCAAAACAGCATCTGAGAGGCCAACACCCCGCTGGGCATAAACTTGACCTCGTGCCGACCCGCGGCTGCCAGGCAGCCCGAAGAGCCAGGGCCAGGTCCGAGGCGAAGCAGCGACCCAGGGGCGCCGGGCTGCCGTGGCAGTGACCTCCGGCTATGATTAATTGACTGGCGTCTCTGCATGCTTGACTAGGGCTCTGGTCGCCGGTGAAAGATGTATTGATTACACATTAGTCTGCGAGGACGGGCTGGCATCGCCCGCTCTGGAGAAACACAGACCAACTCTCACACGTTATTAAGTTTGGCATAATTCTAAGAGGACACATAAGATGGTTTTATTTTACCTGTCAGCCATGAAATTCACTGATATAAAGGATATAATCACAGAAACTGAGTAAGATATTAATGTTGAATTTTGTACAGTAACTCTGGGAGCTCCAGGCTGGAAATATATACATTACTTTCTAACATGTCACCATTTAATTTAACATCCGAAACACTCTATCCATGCATATTTTCTCAATTTCTGTCAGCTGAAGCTCTGAAACAAGGGTCTTAAAAAATTCTGGATACAGTGACCAAAAATACCAGAAGGAAGTATGATTCTTCAACTGCTTAGTTAACTTTGCTTTCTGTTTATAAAATTGAAAAGTTTAAAAAAAAGACACATGGACGAATGTAGTTTAATTATTCTTTTTCTGTAATGTTTATTGTGACTGCCTTATTTACATATTTCCTTTTAATTGTAAAGTCATTAGTTAAAAAAGATTTGTTAAGCATCTACAGAATTGAATGTGGGTGAATGTTAACAATGACAGTCTTCGGCATACTTGCTGTGTTCCAGAAAAAATGTGGGTTTAGAAATAAAATATATGATCTCTGTTCCAAATCACAACTCCCCTGGCATCAATTTAGGTCTTAATATCAGCCTGAACTCCTACATGATTTTAGAGAAACACCATTTAGGTGAAAAATCATTTAAAAAATTGCTATCATTATTTGAAAATAGGAATAAACATCACTCACGCTGTTTACTTTATCACTCAATTCTCAGCACGGTTTGTCAGTGCTGGCCAAGGCGATGAAAACATTTAGTTAAAGAAAGAGGAAAGTCAATTTTTGAAGTTTTGTTAATGCAAGTACACAGCACAGACACTTGTTCAGCTTCTGATCAGGGTTGGCCAAATCATGGGTCTTGCTCTGCACCCATTCCTGAGTTGTTGGGGTGCATCCTCCATGCCAGAGCAGAGACACGTGCCTCGGTGACACCCCGCTTGGCATCCCAACTCTCCTGCCAGGGCAGAGTGAGCATCCACAGGGACCACAGAAGCCAACATGTCTGGAAATTTGCTGTGTGCTCAGCCTCACTTCACCCTAAAATACCTCTTCACAGTTCAGAGATAGTCCCTGAGCTTCCCGAGTCAGGAGGCACAGGTATGACTCCCAGCCATATCAGGACTGCAGCCAATAGGCTCAGATTAGGCTCCCCAAGTAAAGATCCTTACAGAGCACAGACTGAGAAGGGTATCTTTTTTTTTTCCTTTTTTCTCCTACTTCTCAAGTTATAGGACAACCAGAAACCATTTGGAGGAGGGCAAAAAAATACCAGTTAGATTGAAACAGTCTGATCTGATTCTGCCCTACCTTGTAGTCGCTTTCTAGTGATTTAGGGCAAACAGTGAATAAAGGACCAGATTTGCAGAAAGTTTGAATTATAGCTAATTGTGTTAAGTTAATTTTGGTCTTATTGAGCCTGTAGCACACTTTATTGATTGTAAACAGAGTAAATTTAAAAGCCAAACCATAAAAGCCTCAAGTCTGCAGAAAGAAACATGATATGTATGCTTACTAGCAGCATATCACTTATTCTAATTAAAACAAAAATACTGTGCTAATAGCATGGGGGCCTGAAAAGGTGTTGTTCAGAGATGGTGAGATGTTTGCTTTTGACTGAATAACACATCTGAACCACATCATCAGCAAATGTTAAGAGAAATCTGGATTTGCTGGAAGGAGCATCCAGTTGTAGCTCGTAAGGATCTGAGCTGTGATAACACAAGCATGAAGGGAAGGCTCCCCACAACATCTTCCTTCTTGGTGCAGGAGTTATTACTGCACTATAGCCTGCTCTTCAATAAGAAATCCTATGATTGACTCAAATTTTCCTACCCATTTCAAGGCAACAATTCACTTAAAGGTTAATATTTATGCAAACAACATATTTTTGGTTTCTGCTTAAGACAGAACACTTCAACACAAAAAGGAGACATCTCTTCTCATCTTCAGTACAACAATAGTTACTGTAGAGTCTAATTTTGCAGGAACACGTCATTTGCAGTGTGTAACCCAAGCAGCACTGAATCTGATCGTATGGAGTACTCAGATGACAATCATATGACTGAGGATGAGCAAATCAGATTCAGACTGCAACAGATAAACTGGCCTAATGCACAGCAGGACGATTCAAGATCTACTGATAAAATTGCATATGTTACACTGTGTAAAACTACTAAAATGAAAGCAGGAATCGCTTTCCCCAGTACACACAAACGCTTTTATTCTTCTAAAACAGACACATAAAAGTGTTATCAGCCACTTCATGTCAGGGTGTTACATAGCACATAAGTGGAGTATACGTCTAAATTTCAAAAATAATATCAGTGGCTGTAGACACTCTTTTTTAATTAAAAAAAGAACTATGACATGCAAGAAAAAGGGCTTATGCAAAGATGGAAACTGGCAACGTGTTTTGTATAACATCCGGAACGCACTAAACTTTTGTTTCATTTGTGAGTTGCAATATATCACCTTGCTTCAGACAAATGGCACAAAAAATCTCACTTACCAAGGGAAAAGTTCTGTTTCTGAGACAGGAGAAAAGTTCCTCCTCTGAGGTACAAGACTGTTGTACCACACACACAGCAACAAACTACCTAGGCCACTTTTCTTCTTGGTGGGAGAATGGAACATATTTGTGAAAGCTTGCACTGAAGCAAAACATATTGAAATGATACTGTAATCACCAAGCTAGAGGCACCACAGAACTCAAATTTCAATGAAAGTTTCCCCTTGTAAAAATAGGAAACACATATGAAAGACATAATATAAATGAGCACCTCCCCCCAGCCTCCAAAAAGTAAATAGACTGCAGCAAGCAATGACAAAGTAAGCTGATGTCTACCCCTCATTTCTACTGGAGCTCTAAAATAAGAAAAACAATTCTATCCAAATTTCTTCACATGAATCAAAAATCTTGCTAAAAATTACTAATGTACAGAGAGCAGCAGGCAAGCACTGGCTTCAGTGTTCATACTGCTACACTAAGAAGCACACAGTCTAACCCTGCACAACAGTGAAATACCCTGGGTAGCATCACCTGTTGTCCCATTCATGGGACAGACACATGTAGGGCACCCACTAGAACATAAAAAAAAGACCAACCCCAGCAAGCCAGTCTGAGCTCAACAAAAATGAGGAGAAGATGTCTAGGGAGATTTGCATGTCCAGCAACCAGATGCACTGATCCAAAAATGAAATTCCCAGTGGAATTCTGCAGAGGCAAGCAAAGTGTGACCCAGCTGCCTCCAGTTGGCAAGCACATCTTTGAATTGAATCAGACCCGAGTTTGGGTCCTTCTGCTGTCTATATTTTTAAAAAAGCACACTCTGTGAGGCCCTAGATATCAACAAGCTTAGTTCAGACATTTAACATGGTTATCCTAGGATGTCTCTCACACTAGATTACAACATATGGCATTTAGTCACAAATGGCCATAATTAAATACTTATAAGCACGCACTATATAATAATATATATATAACTTTTACGATGAGAGTAGTGAGACACTGGAACAGGTTGCCCAGAGAAGTTGTGGATGCCCCATCCCTGGAAGTGTTCAAGGTCAGGTTGGATGGGCCTTTGAGCAACCAGATCTAGTGAAAGATGTCCCTGCCCGGGGTAGGGGGGTTGGACTAGATGATCTTTAAAGATCCCGTCCAACCCAAACCATTCTATGATTCTGTGACTCTATGATATACATATATCCCAAGAATGAAATGCCTTATGTGCCACAGCTTGTATCCACATTACTGCTACATCATAAAGTGATTTTAGGAATAGATTAGAAATACAAATTATTCAGAAAGTTTTTATTACACTGTATCTATAACTTTGACCATAATATTGTAGAATTTTTAAACAAGTTTCTAGCCACAGGTGAAATAAAAGCTCTGAGAGACAGAAGAGTTTTGGAGAGTGAATAGGTGAATTATGTCCATAGAGGACAGAGGCATACTGCCAAGCATACTGCCTTTAGGAATGCTGAGGGAACGGCAGTCAGCAGCATTTTCAGACAAGGCCATATTCTCCATGGTACCAGGATGCTAAAAGTGAAATGAAATCAAGGAGAAAAAAAAAAAGAAAAAGAAATAAAATTCTGCATGGCAAATAACTACCCAGTGTAATGAAATTTCTATTTGCGGGTTACAAAGCTAAAACTTTTTATTAGAGTGCAACTGGGAGCTCTGTATTTAACTCTTTCAGATCGTAAGTGCTGTTCACATCATTTAAAATATAAATGTCACTAGCTAACCTGAAGGCTTGCTGTAAATCAAACCTGCACTGTATAAAAACTGTTATTTGTGTCCTAATGGGTCAAACAGAAGAGATGCCCTCTGTAAAAGAGCTGGATACCAGATTCCCCTTTCATTGATTGAGGTTTCAACTCTGGGTGCTTGAGTTTATGACAAAAGAGTTCACAACACTGCTGGCAGGAAGTCGATAGTTTGATAGATACCCTTTGCAGTTGGTCCTGTCTCTAGCACTTTAACCACGCTTTCACTCTGACAGTTATTACTGCTGCAATAAATTCTTCAGTAAAACAAATAGGCTCTCTGAAAATGTATTAGCCCAGGCACACTATTTTACTTAATATAACTGCAAGTCTTAAACAGGTAACTACCATAGTAAATAGGCCAATATATTTAGAAAGAATCATGTGTGTGTATGTGCATTTACAGTAAGTTACCTAAAGTTCCTTTCAGATAAGGTTGTACAGTATTTATTACACCTTCAGGTTATACTTTTAAAATTCACAAAGTATCTCACAGTAGCAAAGGCTTTAAAAATCTATTTTATATAATGCTGTAAGAATTCTCCCACAGTTTTCAAAATTGCCTGGATGAGTTTGCAGCCCAAATCCTTATAGTGACCCCTCGGCCCTTTGGTGCTGTTGAGAAACTGTACCCATTTTACTCATACTTGACCTTAATTGTTGCTTATCTTCCAAGAAATCTCAGCACTATTGCTATTTTCTTACAGGTTGCTTAATAATGATTAGCAACAGGTTCTGACTGGATCAGGCAAGGAGAGCAATGGTGTTCAGAAGGCCTCGTTAGGGTCCATAGGCAGCAGCAATTCACTCACTCTCCCTCTCCCCTAGGCCATCCCTTTTAGGAGTGTTAGTCCCAAAGCAAATTTCTGTAGATTTTGAATTCTGAGTTCTCATCAGCTGTATTGCATGGCTTAATCAAAATAGTTTCTAAGCAAATCTGCAAACATTTGTGCATTGCCATCAATAGTAGTAGGCAAAATGAGAAAAGTGAGTTTTCTTTATCATGTTACTGGTATTCTTCTGTGTTGTCAGATTTCACTTTTTTCTATGTGCGTTCATTAGCCATTTTCATTCTACATAAGGTCTAGAATAATATTAATTTATTAGCAGCTATCCAAATTCTCTCCACTTACCCCACTTTCAGAGAGAAACTGTCTACATACAGAACCTTTCAGCGCTCCTTCCTACATCCAGAGACTTTGTGTCACTTAGGGGAGATGTCTTGAGACATCTATCCTTCAAGATTAAATGCATCCCTTCTGAGTGGCAGTTGCCACAATTGAAGTAAGCGTTTACTGCTAGTGCTCAGCCATGCAGCTAACTGCTCTGTAGCTGGCTGTGGCCTCTTGAGGTGTAGGACATTCATGGGGGAACACTGGTAATTTTGTTTTACCCTGCAGGCATGCAGTTTCTGGCTACATTGTGAAGAAATATCATTGAGTCCATGCTGAGATTGCTGTGCCTGCTGCTCAGAGCTCTCACGAAAGAAACTAAAAGGATAAGAGCTCTCTTGACCTTTAAAGTCCACTTATTTGGGGTGATGGATCTCCCAGACATTTGCAAAAAAAAAAAAAATCCCAAGCCCATTAGAAAACAAGTGAGAGTAGGCTGAAAAGAGTGATTAAAATTCCGTCTATTAGGATAAAGAGAAATTTGTGTTTCAACAAAAGTAGAAGTGGGTTGGCAAATAAAGTTCATTTCCACAACTTTATCAATAAAGGCTCTTAAGGGTCTCCTATTTCTTCCCATTCTATTCCTGTCCCAACAAAAAGTTGTATTCTTTTCATTCCTTTGATCTCCATTCTTTTTTTTCAAAACTGACCTGTCCCCCTCCTTACCAAGGATCAAATCAGCCAAAACATTGGCTTATGTAGTGTAAGCAAGTGAAATGATGCAGAAAAAACAGATTCAGTCAAGCTCAGGTATAATTTCTGGGACAATCTTTATGACCAGAAATCAAAGCAAAATATTAGTAGGGGAAAAAAAGGGTGAAAAAAATTAACAAAACTCTCAATGTCCAAAGTTCAATCTGGTAATCAGATCCAGGTTGGCGAGATGGTTTCCTAAAACTGAGGTTAATTTCCCAAACACTATCTCGCTCTGTCTCACAGACACTTTTTTGTCATTCCCCAATACCCCACATCTGCGCAAGGAGAAGCAAGATTCACCTCCCATGCAAATAACTCCTTATTCACCAAAGTAGAAAAATGTCTTTAGCCAGTATACCGTTTTACTACACACCAGCAATCATGTGAATACACTGTCTGAGTTACTGAGGTATTTGCCAGTTTAACCACTTCTGCATATGTGCCCTGACTCAAACCTTGAATTGGTTTGTGGAAGGCTTTGAACGAGCTGTGATTGTTAGAAGTTCTACGAGAATACAACACAATGCTGGTCAAACATCTTCTTGCTCTTGACAGAGATTCACAGTGAGGAACAAAGTGATATGGCCCTAAAGGCAAAAGAAATAGCAAACCCTTCTTTTAGTATATTGATCAAACAGAAGAAAATAACATCTGCCAGAGTGGCATGGAAAGGTTTTCAACACTAATATATTTCATTTTTCTAACAGCAGCATTTTCTGTTACTGTATTTCACAACTGGAAGTCCATTTGGATTTAACAAGGTAGGATTCAGCTCTTTCAATCTTGGCATAGGATATTACAGGCCTGAACAGAACCAAAAAACACTTTACCCCCTTTTACATTGACATAAATAACGCTATTGTTCCCTATAGCCCATAACTCTCACACTGCCATGTATGTCCCAGACAGAAAAGTTGCAAGGCACAACAGAAACCCTTGTTAAAATAATAAACAGACTGAGGCAGGGATAACAAAACATGAAGGGAATAATCATGCTGGGTAGGACCAAAGACCTATTAGCTGGTGCAGCCCATAGAGGAGTTGACCATTCCAGTGGACACAAGTCTTTTTGAAATCATCAGGGACCTCCTCCCCCATCCCCAGCTCTGAATTAATCCAAAGGGAGATAGAATGACACACAGCAGAACCTGGTAAAAAAACCTCCAAGACATAGAAGTTATAAAGCCCACCAGAGGAGAAGATAAAAAGAAAAAAAACCCTGACGGCACTGAGTTAGGAACAAGGGTCTCTGCTAGTAAAGCACAAGGTCAAGACCTATAGCAGGGGCTGGGCCTCGTCTAGCACTGGTGAATCTCAAAACAGTGGCAGAATCAGAGGAAGACTGAGAAATCTCCACCACCTTCAAGACAGCATTTATGAAGAATAAGTTTCTGTGCAGCCTGTGATGCTGTCTTCTGGTGTGAAAAAGGGGGATCTAGAATAACATCAAAAACATCTGTTTTATGGCAAGAGAAAGAATGTGACTTTATCTGTAACAAAAAGGAAAGGGTGTCTGAATCACTCCACAGTCTCAACTTGGGGGAAAAAAAAAAAAAAGTCTGGTCATTACCATATGGCTAAGGAAGATGAAGAGCAGGACAAACAAGCATGCATGATACTTCCAGCTAATACTTTCCCAGACACCAACTGTTTTCAGTATGGGGACTTCCAGAGCTGGATGTGGTTTCTACATACTTAGCAATCTTCAAAGGATTTCTCTTCCATAAACTTGCCCAGTCTCTCTTGAACCCATCTCAACTTTTACCATTCAGGAAAATAAAGAGGGAACAAAGGACAATAGCTCACGTGCCTAAGGCTGGGACAAAGGTGGCACGGGTTTGACTTCAGATCCTTCCTCTGGTTTATCTGTAGTTTTGGCACTGAGATCCAAATTCATCTCACCTATATGAGGACTGCAGCAACCTTATGCATGGTGAAGAGGGAAAACTACTGTCAAAACTGGTTTGGACCTTGAAGAAGATGAATACAGGCCACAACCTGCCACATAACTCTTAGAAGAGCTCCCAGATCTTCTCTCCCATCTCTTTACACTTAGACTACCTATCAGACAGACATCTTTAAAGCACTCAAACATTTCTTTCCTTTGTCCTAACATTTCTTTCCTTTGTCCTCCATACTGAAATCACTGTGCTAGCAAGCTGTGGCAAGCTGTGATTCAGGGGATTCAGAAAAAGTGACTGGGAAAGAAGAAAACATCAGAAGAACACTAAGGGCAAAAGGTGAACTTCCCAATCCAGGTGAATAGCAATGACACATACCTCAGGGCTGAGGATAGACCATATTATGGCAGTCTCAAACACATCTCAGCCCCTCTCCAGTGCACCAATATGCTCTCCCACACTTCTCTCTCCAGGGAATAACGTACTTTGTAGTACCCTTTACCACACTAGACAACATGGGCAACTGGAATTTAAACAGAAGAGATGTAGCAATGAGACTGTGTGTTTTACTTCTCCATCAATAAAAATGGAAAAGTAAATCTTCAATAACATTGCCACTGTTTAGCTTGTTATTTAAATGTATGATCTGCCAAGACTTAGACACAGTTCTAGTTTTGCATGCTGATACAAAGTTCCTTGGAAGGGTGTACTCTGTATAGGAGAAAGCATGAGTAGTTTTATGTTTCCAACCCATTGAATGCAAGATCTGCACCTTAGACTGTCAACCCTTTGGGATCAAGTCCATCATTTGTTTTTATGTATGCATTTTGCATGAAACAATGGATTCCTACTGTCTGTTGGGATTGCTAAAATATGTTAAAAAGAAGATACTGCATCCAAGAGACCGGTAGCTGCAAAGTAATAGTGCTGGAAATTCAATCAAATCATATGAATGGATACATTCTTCACACAATGGCCATGGTTTCCTTAACTATCCCAAAAAACCACTTCATAACACAGAGCAATACTTGGAATTGCCCTTTTTTTCATAATAATTTCTTTGCTTAGCGTATGAACTTGAAGCTGTTTCTGATGGATTCATTCTTGAGGACTTGATATACAGATTTGGTATTTTTCCTCGTTCTATTTATTCATAAGTGCAGAGTCAAGTTGGAAGAAACCAAGAGGACAGTTACTGAACAGCTTTTCCCCTGTCACTAATATTTCCTCTTGTTCTTTTCCTTGTCTTGTCCTTCTTGCAGAAGGCCCATGCTCCCCTCCATGTACTTGCCCAGCCTTCCCAGAAGGAGACAAACTTTGCTGTTCACATCAAACATCAGCTTATTGATTTTTCTTCTATTTCTATGGAGATTTCTATATTCAGTCACTTTGCTGCAGAAAACCGGACCTTGGCTCTTTCCCTAGCCACACTGGACACATATTTGCTGACATGTCGTTTCAATTAGACTACCCCAGAGCTGCACAGAAACAGGAAACCACTCTCAACCTCAAACCAATCCAGACACCGGAAACCAGGGGTAGACAGAAGCGAGCTGCAGCTTCATTAACAACAGTCAGAGCAGCAAAAAGCAGTACTTGCAGAAGGACAACAGACCTTCTGTTGAGATATGCTGTACTGAAAGACATTAGTTAAACCCATTAGTTATCCTTCCCACTTTGCTGTCTCAGAGCCATTTCAACTCACGTAGGTAGCACTAGCCATTAGTGAGCTAAGAGTACGTCTTCACTGAAGTCACACACAGTAACAAGTTTACTGCAATGAAAGAACATGCAAACCTCTTCAGGTCCTCCTGGCAGTATAGCCAGCTCAGTGTAGAAAAAACATATCCGGCCACTGAGGAATATACAGCTGTGGCTAGGCAGCTGTCTAGTAAACTAGAATGTCTCGTACCTAAGTTAGCTTAAAAGTAGCAGGAACATTACATTACATTGTCTCCTGGTATAGAATTATGGAATCATAGAATCATTAAGGTTGGAAAAGACCTTAACCTAGCACAGCCAAGTCCACCACTAAACCATGTCCCTAAGTGCCATATCTACATGTCTTTTAAATACCTCCAGGGATGGCAAATCCACCACTTCCCTGAGCAGCCTGTTCCAGTGCTTGACAACCCTTTAGGTGAAGAAATCTTTCCTCATCTCCAATCTAAACCTCCTCTGGCACAACTTGAGACCATTTCCTCTCATCACCTGGGAAAAGAGACCAACACCCACCTCGCTACAACCTCCTTTCAGGTAGTTGTAGAGAGTAATAATGTCTCCCTTGAGCCTCCTTTTCTCCAGGCTAAACAACCCCAGTTCCCTCAGCCACTCCTCATAAGACTTGTTCTCCAGACTCTTCATCAGCTTCGTTGCTCTTCTTTGGACAAGCTCCAGCATCTCAATGTCTTTCTTGTACTGAGGGGCCCAAAACTGAACACAGTATTTGAGGTGTGGCCTCACCAGTGCCAGATGATCAGATATACTCTGAGAGATGAACAGAAATACTTGGGGGAAAATATCATTCTCACACAATAATCTCTAATGGGTTCTTCAATCCAGAAACATGACATGGTAACATTTCAAGCTGTTTTATTTTTTAAAATAGTTAACTTTCAATCTAAGAAACCACCTCACTGAAAATTTTGCCAGAAATCACTACACTGCTAATTCTTTGCTGAAACAGCGTTTTTAGGGAAAAAATATGTGTGTATGTAAATAAATTCTAACTAGTGTTTCTGGTGGACTGTAGATCTGGCAAGACTGTGTTGCAGCCTAAAAAGAACAGATGTCATTGATGATACCACAAGTAGCAGAGCATGGGAGACAAGTTTTTAAGCATTGCTTAAGAAAAGCAAAAGCTATGTAATGGGAGTAATGTCATCATTAGCAACATCTTTCCACTTGACAGTCTTCACACCCACTGCAAACGAGTGTGATTTATCAAGATGCTAGGAATGGCACAGCACAGCTAGCCCCTGTCTCTGGTTTTGGACTTTGGAAGTCTGGTCCCTGGTTGCCTTTCTAGCTATGCTACTCTGAAAGATAAAAATCAGCTATTCTCGTACTTACAAATACCGAGTCAAACAACAAATATTTTTTTCTACTCATAAAGTGACGAATGCTGTTCTTTGCTTGCTGATAGGTGCTCTTTGGTAATATAATGCAACCCTGACATCCAAAACAGAGGAGGGTGGAGGAATATCCTCTCCTTGACTGGCAGCCATCAGTTTTGTGATATAGTGTATGCAAGACATCCTAAAAGGCACATGTATCTCCCAGAAGCCTCCACCATTCTGCAATAAAGATTACTCTGTCATTAGCAGCTATGGGGAGCTCTGGCTGCACAGTAGGACCTGGATCCAAGCCTAATTCCACAGTTTGGATCAAGATCCAACAGGTATTAGAGATTAGAGGCCATTCACAAGGACCACATTTTTCTGAGATATGTAGTCAGACTGGCATCTAGTGGGATTTTGAAATGTGCCTAGGAGCCTAACTGGATTTCTGAAACCCCCCTTCAGCACCGATCAACAGTTTTTGGTGGCTAAAAACCTCCAGGCTGGCACGTGGTTTTGATTTGTAGTCAATCTTCTGCTAGCAGAGCAATTCAAATCTAAAGATTCAGTTCTTGTTTCTCTCTCGACGTGACTTGGTTTTTTATTTGGAAAAAAAAAGGCTGTTTTGCTCTTGGACAGAACTAGGAGTGGCAGCTGAATGTGGTAAACAGGAGACAAATGCATCAGCTAACAGGGTTTTTTTTTAGAAACTTCAAGTATCACTTGAAAGAAGATTTGGCACAACATGTTTTTATACAAGTACCACGTGTTGGATAGTTTGGTGTGAATATGTTCCCAGCAGACATAGAGAGTGACAATACACACTTTACCTCTCATTTCACTGGGAAAGTAGCCCCCCAGATGACATGACAGCATTGATGTTGTTGATCATCTGACACCAGAATACTAATTTCCAGAAAGATTTTTATGCAGCTGACCTGTGTCAGAGTATGACATTAAAGCCTATTGGTTATCACTGTTTCAATGACGAGACTTAGCCTGCAGGTGTGTCAGATTTACTGAGTTTAGGTAAAAATATTGAGTATTTTGATGATGGTTCATCTTCACATGCAATCAAACAGGAAAGAGGAAACATGGTCATAACTAGAAGCACAGTTAGAAAAGAACATGGATGTTAGGTACATACACAGATAGCATCCATTTGCAGATTACATATTTATTCTAAATCTTTTATTCAATTAAACATCCTTCAATTGCCAAGAGACAGACTTCATAAGATTCTTATGTTGAGAAATAAAAGCAGTTAAATAGTTTTCTTTTCATTTGATTTTTACTGGTAACATTTTAAGTTGCTTTTGATTAGGAAAAAAGTTCATTCAACAGCATTTTTTTTTTTAAGTATCAGTTTGTGTTTGCATCTCTTGATGTGGGATGTTATATTAAATTATTCATTTTTACAGAATGGAAATTAATTATTGTGTATGAAATCCCAAACACATATGGTCACAGTGCTGGTTAGATCTGCCTCCTGCTATGCTTTAGAGATTCAAATTTGGAGGTAGCATATTATTTTCCATGCCAAGACCACCTATGGTTTTCAAGATATAAGTATCTGAAAATTAGCATTTTCACACTGAGCACTTGTTCCAGCTTTAGTGTACATTGATGACTACCATCTTGTAACTACATGTACTAGAAAGGATGTTAGCTATCTATAAATGTAATTTAAGTTCTTCTGAAATTCTCTGACTGACTGCATTTTCTACACCTACCTTTAGCACTATGTAACATCAATCTCTTCTTTTGAAATCCCTCAGAATGTTTCTTGACTGATAGCAGTGATTGGCATTAATTAATTTCAAGGGTCAGTTGTGAATGATTGGTTTGTCATGGTCAAGGACTGAATTATATACGATCAGGAGAGCGTGCTGAAATGGTCAGTCATTCAGTGAAAATCAAAGAACATAAGTTCAGATGGAAAAGAATTCATGGCTCTCTTTATGAATACAGCCAAGCCACTTTACATCTGAAATTATGGGGTTTTGGTCATGAATCTACTCTTCAGGAAATAGCCCAGTCTCTAACTGTATTTTTTGCTATAGAATGTATAAAGAAAAAAATTCTATTTCTTTCTGCAAATGTCAAGTAAAGTCCTACTCAAAAGATTCAGAAAATCTATTATTTATTATCTATTTATACAAGAAAATCAGATTAATTCCTGTTATTATATAACAAACTATTTTTATTTCTTAACTCTTCATTAATGCATCTACATTATATGCTATATAGCAAAAATTTAGGAGAGAGATTCCAGACCAGCAACAAAAGATAGTGATCACAGTTGTGTTGGGTTTTTTTTATGCTTGCCATTATATTGATTCAATTTTGTATTCTGTTTTGTTTCCCCTGCAATGTGTAACTAAAAGGGAAGTGAAAGGAAAATAATATGCTCGAGGGAACAATACCTTTTCTCCAAGAAAGGAGTCACTCATTATTTTTTTTGTTAACTTACATGTTGATAAAGATTAATGTTGAAAGTATCCTAATCAAACACATCAGTGAATGATCATTGCATACAGCTTTTATAATAGTATAATAAATATCTAAACTCATAAGTCAGCACCTAAGGGAACATATGGAGTAGCCATATTGGGGAATATCTTTGTAGATAAGTATTTAGAAACCTGCTAGATATTGATGGCCAAAACGGTAACCCAATTTACTCACCCTAACATCTGAATTGGTGGTAGTGCAGGCTAACAAGTATTGAGTAACAACATAAATATTTTTTTAAAAAATATATTTATATGTTTTTCTTATTTCATGTATCTTATGAGTTTTCCAGACATAGAAAGATACGGCATTTATCAATCTATACAAGCACTTGATTCATTATCAGATAATATCCAACATTTAGTGCAATATATATTTTAATGCATAGCAATTATACATGGACTATGCACAAGACCAAAAATCAAACTGGATAAAATTTAATTCTCTGCAACTCTTTTACATTCAAAAGTGGAATCATATTTCTCAGAAAACTGAAGGCTAAGACAGATGCAAAGAGTCGTGATATTCCAGTCAGCTGGAAGAGTGCATACTTTGCTCTTTTTCTATCATAAACCTGAAGGACAGGTTATACACAATAGAATAAAAATTCTATTTTATAGGATGAAACTAAACCTTTGGGCAGACAATAAGATACTGATGGGCTAGAATAGACTTCGGGCTAGACATCTTGGCTAAATATTTTGGGGCTTTCAGGGCAATAGCCCATTGAACTGGAAAGGTCAGTTTAAGTGACTAGGGATTTAACAGTAAACTATGGTGTAATAGATACATCTTCTTTTTCCAGCCAATCTATTGGAAACATTAGTAAGCAGGCAGAGAGGAATGTAGCTGTGCGGCAGGAACACATAAACCATAGCTATGGACAGTCCCATTAAGTATACTCCCAGTGCTACCCATGCAAATTAGTACAGTCTACATCTCTAAGGATTCATCAGCAGGACTGTAAAAGCAGGACTAGCTGATGAAAGAGTAATGATTTTCATCAAATGCAATGTTCTGTCATACATGAGCATTCTAGCTTATGAAAGCTTACAGGATGAGAAGAAAAGGAAGAAAATCCAGTGTGAGTGTCCTGCTCAAAAACTAAGAGGCTACTTTGTATCTGGTATGTGTCACCTAATCAATCAGGCAGATAGATCCACAGTATTGGCCAAGCATCACTGGCAGGAGGCACTGCTACTTTTGGCATTGCACTGCAACCATATGAACTTCATTGACAGCACGTCCCAGGATCCAGGGTTCAGTCCTGCTGTTGCAGGTCCAAGGAACATATTACAGTGGCAGCAAGGGCTGCAACACCAAGAACCGGGGAACCTGCCTGTGTAAAGTCTGCACATCAGAAAGCAGCACCACTTCTGCCTCCTCTGTAATCAACACAAGCAACTTATCAGGTAAATATGCTCCAGAACCATCAACAAAAAGCACCCCAGAGAAACAGATCCTAAATATAAAGCTAGAAATCTTGGCTCTAGCAAAGCCATCTTCAAAATTTTCTTTGACTTCAAAAGGAATTGGGGCCAGGATTGTATAAAAAGTTTTTCATAATCATGCAAGATGCGACTATGGACCTACTAAGGTAAAGCAATTTTTCACAGTCCATTACTAATACTGAACTCATCACTATTAGTTATCTTGATTTTATTCAAGCCTTGTGTTATCAGTGCTTTGTTTTCAGTCATAGATGACAAATTCAAGAGGATTCTAACATACAAATCTCACTAATCTTTATTTAATGGGCTTTGTTTGTTTGTTTACTGGCAATTCTAGCCTTCATTGTTGCTGAGAAAACTCTGAATATGTGGTCTAAATGCAATCTGAGGGCTAAAACCACATTAGAAGAACACAAAATAAATAGTTTTCTAGTACATCTTGTTGACTATAAGACAGTCCTACGAGTTTGGAACTTTTGGAGATAGTAATGCCACCATTAACTTGATACAGAAATTAGAATAGTCCAGTGAAGTGCAAAATTTCACAATATTTCACTCTCAAGAAGCTGTAAGAATGGGGCCTATGACATGAGTGGCACATCAGTGTTCTCAAGAATGTCATAGTACATGTATCTAGTATTGTTTGTAATAAAAAATTCTAAGTTTGATAAATGCCAGCTCTTCCCATCTGCCTCACAAATCTAAACAGATCCAATTTCTTAAAGGTGTTGAGCCAAAAGTGGACCTTCTGTATTTGTAAAATAAACTGGATATTAATGGATTGCATTTTATTAAGTTACAGTTTTAAATTAGATCATTTTTTGTTTTAAAAACAGAGGCACCACTGTCATCATAATAGTGCCGTAATACAGGTGCATTTCATAACTCAGGTACATGGCTTTCATTAACAACAAAGATGAGAATGGGTGTTATTTATTAATCCAATAGCACCTAAAGTTCCAGCCATGCTAGGTTCTCAAAGAGACTAGGATCTGCACAAATATAGTGCTTCCAATCTGTGTATGGAAACCATGCCATCAATAATCCCACACATTCAGAATATTCAGTAAATATCAAACTTCTGTTAAAGAATCAAAGATGGACAGCAAAGATAACAAATATGGAAATGAAGAGAAGAATCAGGATTGCAAATCATCGTGCCATGAGTGGTAAACCAAGTGAAGAAAAGTTGAAATAAATAAGCAGTGTTTTATCCACGGTAAAGTTCATAGCAGAACCACCCTTACTTGCAAAAATGTTAGGATGTCATCCACCGTTTATGAGATCACATCAGGCAATTTTGTTATTGATGCCTCTTAAATACAATCCACAATAGTTAAAACTGACAGTGAGTCACTGCGTAGTCTAACAGAATGATCCATATCCTTTAAAATGTACAGAAATACTTCCACTGCCTTCAATGGAGGTCTGAAAGCAAGGAAGATTTAATCAAAGCACAGGAATGTTAAAAGCCAGGCTTGCTAAACATTTAAGGGCTAAGTACTAAGGAGTGTGAGAAACCATGGTGATGGGCACATTAAAAATACCTGAGACAAACAGAGAGGCAGAAACAGGCTGATAGATGAGTAACAAGGTCACATGGCATCAGTCCACAGGTGATGTGTTTTAGGAGGCAGCTGGTGCCTGGAAGCATGCAGTATATTTTAAGGGGATTTTTTCAGGAAAATTGGTGTATTTCCAAACATTGGTGGAAAGCAGAAACAGCGAGAGTGGGCCAACCTCCCACAGTTCACATCTGATCCATTGAGAGTAGGATTAAATATGATTGCCATAAACACTCATTTTGTCTATTGACATGTAAACTGATGGCAATATGTATAAACAAAAGTAGCTGTGTGTCAGTCATTTCATCAGGTATCGCAACTTTATTAATTTGGTATGTACACAAGGACAGACGTTTATCAAGGAGAGTCTACGGTAGGTGTATCTCTGATCTTTTTTTCTTTTCTCAAGAGAAGATAACCCAGCTTTAGAGACTCACAATACTAGTGAAGCAGTTTAATAAAACAGCAAGCTCTGCAGGAAGAATGATCAGGCATTAGGTAGTGATCAAACTAATGATCAGGCAACGTAGGTAAGTGGAGACCTATCAGTACACAGCTGACACCAGAGTTGCAAAGAGCCTACCCATTCACTTTCACCATATTTATTTAAAAAACTCTAATAGAAACGGTGCAGAGCAGTGCCACCATATCAGCAAACTTAGGGGGTGACAGCCCATGTTGAAAAGTGAAATAACCTACAATTTGCTCTGTTAGTACTTTGTCAGCCAAATAGAGAGCAGAATGTGCAGACAGTTTCTAATTCCAATACCAGCAGGTTATGGCTAGCAATCAGTCAGGAAAAATGAGGGTTGAGAGTCTACCTTCATTTAATCAGACTGCTACACTTCCAGGACAGGGGAATATGAACTAGTAACAGAAGTTATTTGCCTCGACTTTTTTCCCTTCACTGTATTTTTATACTCATTGTGCTATCTGTTTATTATCAAGTTCACTAAAACAATGACTTCTCCTAATATACAATGTACTGGTGTTGGACCCTTAATAAATTTTTACTGTCATTTTTAAATGATTACTGCATCCTTCTTTCAATGTGCTGTACATCAAAAGTATTTTTTTAAATCAAGACTGATTGACTTTCATTTTCTGATTAAGAGAGCTTTAACAGTTGGGCAGGAGGAAGCTGTTATTTTAAAACCTTCAATGGCCAAACTATATTGTAAATTTAAAACGAGAAATCTCTCTTGCAAGTCTTAAAGGGGACCATACCTTCTCTACTTTCTACAAATGATGCAAAGTATTTACATGGACACTGACTGCATATTCTAACAGATAACGACAATAACTAAACTTTATGGGTGCACCCTACATACATACACTGCCAATATGACACAGGAGAGGTTTCATTATTATGGTCCATCAGTGCTACTGCTGGGATTCAACACAGTCATTTAGATGTTAAACCGTGTTGGATTTGCTTGTTGAAAGTTGGTGCTCACAATAGAAATAGATAAAAAGCTCCGGATGTTGAACCAAGAATGGATCATAGTTCTAGCTATGCTGGTTCCCTGCCATCTAAAAAATACCAACATTTTAAAGTTGTATAAGGAGCCAGAAAAATTGGAGAAACAAAGCAGGAGATTAATGGATCATTTTAAGCCTTTAATGAGAATGAGGGTACATCTTGGACACAGGTCATAAAACTGGCTCAAGACTGACAACAATGCATAATGACTGTGCAAAGGAATCCCCATTATCAACCTAATAGTCAGGAAAAGATAGATTAGGATGGCACAGTGTTCACAGGTGGCCACTTGGGGATCATTTCTTAAATGAATTCTTAACACGCAATGCTGTAAAAAGATGATTTGTTGAGACTCGAGGACGATTTCTTTCCCAGATATTTCAATAGTTTTAGCATGGCTGATGACATATTTCCTCCTTAGGTTGTGTACCCACGAAAAAGATAGGAATATATTAAATGGCACAAAAGCATAGTTTAACAAACTGAGCATCTTACACTGTATTCATCAGGCTTCATATACTGCAAAGCAAAAATACACATTGTATTAAAGCTTTGAGAGACACAAAGAGAAGTGCTGAATATAGATTTTCCCTACTAGGTCTGCTGAATTTATAAGAATCAAAGTCAGAAAATTCATCTGTGACCCCATGGCTGGAGCCAGTCTTCATTAATCCCAATGGTTGTCATTAATTATGTGAAAATCCTTAGTGCATTTTGTCCCAGTTAAAACATGAAGGTTTTATGTGGAGAACTGATGACATAGGCACTGCAGACAGGGAACAGCCTATGATGTTAAGTTGCAGACTCCACTGGAAAAAGTTATCCATGTATTAAAAAAAGGAAATCTTCCTGTCCATTCTGGGGTGGTATCTGCCAAAAGAGCACCAAAAGACAGCACACTATATCTAACTCTCTGAGGGCTTTTCATGAAAGGATAGAGAAAACATAAACACATTGACTTCACGCACCTTTCCTGAAGCAGGATGGCATAGCAGGACTACAAATTGCTTCCCACGCCTTCATGTGGATGAACAAAGGACAAAAAAAAAAGTTGTTTTGTATTCATTCTGTCATGAAAAGCCCAATAATTACCTGCCCCACAGTTGGCACAGAGAATTAAAACATTTAGCAGAAATCAGGCTTATGCAATCATAGTGCTTATTTACCATCTGTTTCTCCTCCTCATAATGTCTTTGAGTCTAGTGACCAGTTTTTTTGCCCACATCACCACCTGACTTTGAGCCTTCAGTGATGAATTTCTTCCCAGTCTGACAGACTTGTTTGATCCCAGTTCAGGTTAGAAGTCCCAAAATTAATTAGATTTCATAAGTTTTTTTTGAAAATCAGCACCTGAACAGAGGAGAAAGACCATATCAATTCTCCATGGAGAGAATTCCTCCTGTAGCTTGGCACTAGCTAAAATACATTTCTGTCGTCTGGTCATCTAACAGGTCAAAAAAAGATCAGTAGCAAACCAAAGAAGTGATAGAGATCTTATGAGATCTAAATATACTGCTGCAGGAGGTGTTATAGGAGGCCCAAAGGGTATCTGAATTTTTTGCAGTGGTTAAAGCAGGTAGCACTGTGACACAGCATATACATCTGTAAGAAACCACGATCCTTTTATGTACCTAAGTAAGGATGTGGAGAGACCTCCAAAACTTTTTTCCTTGTATAGAAGAACATGAAACCCATATGACTTGTCACTTGGCTGAACTAGGATGCATTATACAGGGGACCAGAGTTTGGTGTGGTGTATATGATGCTCTGAGTCAAAGTCAGCTAATGTCAGTGGGGCCCCATCTGCTGCCTTCAGCAGACTTTGGATCAGGCTCGTTGCATACTGATAAAGATAAAGCAGAAGGGGGCCTTGAATTCTCATTCTGATTTATGCTGAGTAATTGAATACAAATATAAAGACAATATAAATAACTTCAGAAAGGTCACTTGGCTAGTCAGGCTAGGAAATAAATTTAGAAGCCTTAGGTAAATGCTTAGACTACCAGAGAAAACACTTATTTTGAAGGCATCAGACAATTTTTTTATCATTATGTTTTTTTAAGAATACCAGGCATCATTCAAAATCTACATTTTTTTGCATTCCTGATGTAGTAAACAATCAATAGGCCTTTTCAGCTCTTTTCTTATGGCCTGATCCTCCTATTGATCTCAGCTCAAAGTTCCCACTTCAGTGAAGTCTCACATATATAAGGACAGACACATTCAGCCTTAATGAGTTTCTGTATCAGCATCATCAATGATATATGAAAGATTATATATAGATCTGGGAACAGTATCTGGCAGTCATATGCTGCTGCACAAGTGGATGGAGACAACACTCAACTTACCAGTGTGACCCACTAAATACCCTTTGGCAGTAACATATGAACCCATCTGTTAAGTAGTCCAAGGAATAGGGTGCCAATGTCTGGATGTCATTTCCAGAGGGAAGAAAGAGAGATATAAATCCGTGTATGTTTCCTTTCTGTTTTGACTCAGCTGTTTGTCTTCCGAGAGTCAGGAGATTTTGTCATAGAATCATAGAATAGTTTGGATTGGAAGGGACCTTTAAAGGTCATCTAGTCCAACCCCCCTGCCATGGGCAGGGATATCTCCAGCTAGATCAGGTTGCTGAGAGCCCCATCCAACCTGACCTTGAATGTTTCCAAGGATGGGGCATCTACCACTTCTCTGGGCAACCTGTGCCAGTGTTTCAACACCCTCATTGTAAAAAATTTCTGCCTTATATCTAGTCTAAATCTACCGTCTTTTAGTTTAAAATCATTCCCCCTTGTCCTGTCGCAACAGGCCCTGCTAAAAAGTTTGCCGCCATCTTTCTTATAAGCCCCCTTTAAATACTGAAAGGTTACAATAAGGTCTCCCAGAAGCCTTCTCTTCTCCAGGCTGAACAACCCCAACTCTCTCAGCCTTTCTTCATAGGAGAGGCGTTCCATCCCCCTGAATCATTTTCATGGCCCTCCTCTGGAGCCACTCCAACAGGTCCATGTCTTTCTTGTGCTGAGGGCTCCAGAGCTGGACACAGTACTCCAGGTGGGGTCTCACCAGAGCAGACTAGAGGGGCAGAATCACCTCCCTCAACCTGCTGGCCACACTGCTTTTGATGCAGCCCAGGATATGGTTGGCCTTCTGGTCTGCGAGCGCACATTGCTGACTCATGTCCAGCTTTTCATCCACCAGTACCCCCCCTGCCCTTCTCGGCAGGGCTGCTCTCAATCCCTTCATCCCCCAGCCTGTATTGATACTGGGGGCTGCCCTGACCCAGGTGCAGGACCTTGCACTTGGCCTTGTTGAACCTCATGAGGTTCACACAGGCCCACTTCTCGAGCTTGTCCAGGTCCCTTTGGATGGCATCCCGTCTCTCAGGCACGTCAACTGCACCACTCAGCTTGGTATCATCTGCAAACTTGCTGAGGGTGCACTCGATCCCACTATGTCATTGATGAAGATATTAAACAGTACCGGTCCCAATACAGACCCCTGCGGGACACCACTCATCACCGATCTCCATCTGGACATTGAGCCGTTGACCACTACCCTCTAGATGCGACCATCCAACCAATTCCTCACCCACCGAACAGTCCATCCATCAAATCCATACCTCTCCAGTTTAGAGAGAAGGATGTTGTGGGGGACCGTGTCAAAGGCCTTACAGAGGTCCAGATAGATGACATCTGTAGCTCTTCCAATGTCCACTGATGTAGTCACTACATCATAGAAGGCCCCTAGGTTGATCAGGCAGGACTTGCCCTTGGTAAAACCATGCTGGCTGTCTCGAATCACTTCCCTGTCCTCCATGTGCCTTAGCATAGCTTCCAGGAGGAGCTGTTCCATGATCTTCCCAGGCACAGAGGTGAGACTGACTGGCCTGTAGTACCCCGGGTCTTCCTTTTTTCCCTTTTTAAAAATGGGGGTTATGTTTCCCCTTTTCCAGTCAATGGGAACTTCACCAGATTGCCATGACTTCTCAAATATGATGGATAGTGGCTTAGCAGCTTCATCCGCCAGTTCCCTCAGGACGTGCGGATGGATCTCATCAGGTCCCATGCACCTTCAGGTTCCTTAGATGGTCTCGAACCTGATCTCCTACAGTGGGCAGCTCTTCATTCTCCCAGTCCTGCCTTTGGGTGCCTGCGGCTTGGGCAGTGAGGCTTGAGCACTTGCCGGTGAAGACTGAGGCAAAAAAGTCATTAAGTACCTCAGCCTTCTCCATATTCTGGGTAACTAGGTCTCCCGTTTCATTCCGGAGAGGGCCCACATTTTCCCTAGTCTTCCTTTTATTGCCAACGTACCTGTAGAAGCTTTTCTTGCTGCCCTTGACGTCCCTGGCCAGATTTAATTCTTTCAGGGCTTTAGCTTTCCTAACCTAATTCCTGGCTGCTCGGACAATTTCTCTGTATTTCTCCCAGGCTACTTGTCCTTGCTTCTGCCCTCTGTAGGCTTCCTTTCTGTGTTTGAGTGTGTCCAGGAGCTCCTTGTTCATCCATGCAGGCCTCCTGGTGTTTTTGCCTGACTTTCTCTTTGTTGGGATGCATCGCTCCTGAGCTTGGAGGAGGGGATCCTTGAATATTAACCAGATTTCTTGGGGCCCTCTTCCCTCCAAGGCTTTATCCCATGGTATCCCATGGTATTTATCCCATTTTCTCCAAGCTGGACAGTTCATTCAGTCCATTCTTGCATACGTTTGAAGATGACCTGCTCCCTAGCTGTCACACCCAAAGCCTACATTTGTACCAAGTATAATGAAGTCCATTTTGTACTTTCTGACCTGAGATGAAGCAAGCATGGGGGGAAACCATTATCAGGGTCCTGAATGGTTTAGGTAAACCACAGGTTGTATGAAAAGACACTCAAAGCCAGGAGTGTCTGTACTTGCACTGAGGCCATCACATCAGCTGTAAAAGCATCAGACCTCTCTTCCAGAATATGTTAAGGAGGAGTAGTGCCAGAAGCATGATAACAGCATAGGGTCCTGCTGAGGCCAACTTAGCTTACTGAAAAGGTTGTATTGGGATTGCAGAGTAGCTAGTCTATGTATCTATTAGGTTATTTGTATTGATAATATACCATGGAGAAGCTGTAGTCAAGTCACCAAATTCCTAGCTGAAAGCGACACAAGAAGACAACAGCGATCTTAGACCACAATAACCCAAATTTTCCAGTTTCTATTCTAATGTTCCAACTACTAGACAGTCACTCACATCTTTGAGTTTGCAATATTAGATTCTCTATGCTGCTTTCAACAACGAAATCCAAGCATCTATTCCCTATTACTAGCAGAAATACTGTTTACTCATCCTTTCCCTTAATAGGGAAATATATTTGAAGTGCAAGTCCCCAGTCTTGCCCACAAATTTAATTTTAATCATATGACAGTCCCATTAAGGAAATGGCACTTTCAAGGTCAAAGCTAAGAACATGTTTGTTTACAAGTTTTACTTTTGACCTTGCAACTAATACGTACCTACAAAGTCCAAGAGCCAGACTATCATGCTTTCTATTTCACCTACATGGAGAACTTGTTCCTACATGTATAACTGCGTCTGTTCCCTGACTGATACCATATATGAAATTCATAATTAATACAAAAACTTCAGTGTAGCCATTGAATACTCTTGGACAATATAAAAGGAAGGAATGCAGCTTTTCAATCCCACCAAATTCATTTCACCTTAAACTATGTTCCTGGACATCTGGCAATTGGCTGTGAGGATTTGTGTAGGTCTGTCTTTTGAGGCAGGAATCTGCTGTTTGGGTCCAGGGGTGCACATAATGCATTGTAGAAAGGAGCATTGCTTTACTTAACTGCACTTTCTATGCCGTGCACAGAAAGGTCACAGTACATCCAAGACCAGTGGAAAAGGAAAGAGAGAGGGAAGGATGAGAGAAGTGACCACAGGAGTCTGGCGTCTTATTTGCCCTGCCCCTTAAGAACTAACATTGTTGGTTTTAGGAAAAAGTGGAAGTATCTAAAGCTGCAAAGAATGGGGCCAGATGAAAATGGTACGGAGTGCAAAGCTGGTGTTTGGGAATGGACAGGAAATGGAAGGAATCCAAGATATTTAGTTATTTCTTTGGCAGAAAAAAATGTTTGATTGCTGCTTTATTGTTTTTTAGTTAAAATGGATAGGGAAAACCAGAAAAAGCTCTACAGTTTAAAGAGGTCTTCAGTTCACCTGACTCATTTTATCATTTGGGGCACAGAAAAGAAGGCAAAAAAAATGTTGTAGACTCATTTTATACCAATGCATCCCATTTTAATTGTCTATGATGGATGTAAAAAGAACATTACGCAGGCTGTGAAGAAAGTGACTGCTACAATACATTGGGCTGTTATGTTTCATCCTATCTAAAAACTCAAATAACCCAATTATCCAAGCCTTTTTAAGACACTGTATTTCACCTGCATAGAAAGGAAGGTGGGTAGAAAATTACCCAGACCCCTCAGGGAATACAGCCCATTCTGTTTTGACTTATAAAAATATCATTGTTAACATGACTGATAATTCATACATTGTAGCACTTCACAAATACGAACATATTTACCTCTCTTACAACTCTGTGATATAGGCAGTGTTGTGGCTACTTCAGCATCCCCCTCAGTACATACATGCAGGATGAGCTTGATTATTTCCCTCCATCTCACAAGTTGGAAAAATAAAGAAAAAGCAAGTGACAGAGAGCACTGGAAGGAAAACTGCAGCCGAACTAGGACAAGAGCACAAGTAATCGTTCCCTTTTCCCTTCTTTACAGTGAGCTTCCTCCTGTTCGTTCCTGATTTGTTAGAGCAATATTAAAGGTTTAATTCCATAAACCTGGCTCGTACAAGCAGTTCTTTTGCAAGCACAAGCGTCCCACAAGTTTATTGAAATTAGTGCTGCTATATGACGGGATTTTAAAAAAGGGCCCCAGGTGGAAGTTGCTGATGGTGGAAGTTGTTCTAGTGCCACTGAAGGAAAATTTTTGTACCATTTTCCTTGTTACTGAAAACCACCCATGAAATTAATATATGGTTACTTGGAACCACAGCAGTGGGTTGTAGATTGTAGATTAGAAGCTCTGCATAATACTGCAGTCTCTCTTTATATTAAATAGATTAAAAAAACTATGCCTTGATCATTACCTATAGTGAGACAATCACCATTTTCTGTAACGTGTAACGAAAATCTTCTGCTCTGTTGTTTGGGATTATACTGCAGCATGGCTGGGACAGGGAACTTCAGGAACACTTCAGTGTATACATTTCAGTAAAACCATCCTATTTCTGCAAATGAAGAGTCCTCGTTTTCTCCCTGATAGATGTGCAGGCATGCCTCACTAACAATTACTGAGGGTCACAGGCAAACAATTTCTACACCTACTGTACATAATAATTGTCATGAGAAATTATCTTCACAGCCTTCTAAGCTTCCCATTTGCAAACAATGATCTGTATGGTAATAATATCTCTATAGCTTACAATGCATACACATTAGCCTGGTGTATACACAACACAACTTTCCAATAGAAGTCAGCATTGATCACCAAAAGTTTATTCCATACTTCATAGCTGGGAATAAAATGCTTGGCTTGTTTTTATCAACAAAATAGTCATTTTCAGTGCCTCTGGCTGCATATTATTCCTGACTAAATGGACATGCTACAAACCTCCTACATTCCAGCATATGGCTTTCTTGCATGCTTCAGAAAGAGAAATTAAGCAGTCATCAGCATTAATAGTCTCTATAGTGCTAAATCAAGAAGATTTTGTGGTATTATAACTCATAATATGGTTGCTTCAAGAGACGCCTCTTTAAAAACCAGAATATTTTTACATTCAGAATTAAGTATTATTTTTTCCCCATTTCTCATAATCCTTTAATATGGCAGACGTGCACCTGATCATGCTGTTTCCCATACAGCAAAGCATGTCTGTGTGTTGTTAAGCGCTAATGCACTTCATGTATATGATACCTGTTCTGCCAAGTTGCCTCTCTTTCTCTATGCATGATGCAAGAACATTCTTAATGAAATATTTTTCATTAACAGCACTTTCAAATGTGTATGCTATCTGTAATAAAAAAAGGCCTCATTTTCCTTTGGATTAAACGCAATTTTACATAACAGCCTGCATTATTATACATAACCCCCTCCCCAGGTAGAGGCACATGCCTACATATATACACATACGTACACACACACGCAGAGCAGAGCAGTGCCTTTTCCTCTGAGTATCCTGTGTCCCCTGTAGCCCTTTAATGCTTAAGGCTAAAATGCTAAAATACTGAAAACAGGTGTACCTTGACCCTCTGAAGATCTGATAAGATCTGACTGGATCAAAGGCCAAGGTCACTCGAGTCATGAGATTGGCTGAGTGATATTATTTTTGTCATGGTTCCAAACTGTTGAGAGGTAGGACTCTGATTCTGGCACATGAGAATCAAATGATATGATAGTCTAGTTATTAAATATGACAGATAGAAAAAGCTGTATGTTGCACAGCTACTCTGTGATTAGTACCCTATATTTTACAATGTCACTGCTCCGAGTGCTGTAATACTTCCAAGACTCTTTCAAGAACTAAGGCTTTTGAATTTAAAAAGAAACAATAAAAGAAGATACAGATGAAATCTGGTAACAGCTCTGTAAGGTTTCACAGCTTATTTTCCCAAACAGCATTCTACTTCGATAACTCAACTGTAAAACTAGTTCTCTACCGCTGTTTTTTCCTCAGGACCATCTTTAAATATTTTATTTTATTTTGTTTTAATCAGATAGTTGAATAAACTTCTATGAAGCATTAGAGGAAAGCAAAACAAGAAAAGTTAGCTCTATCTCCTCATTTTCATGTTATGCTTGCATATAGATGCAGCATTTTAGATCCAGCTCTATTCCCCTACAGGTAACCTATCCCAAGGATTAGAGAGGAACCCCACCAACAATAAAAATGCCCATCTCACCCACATATTTCAAACACTGTCTTTTTAATGTAATAAAAAATACAGTAGTTTGATGTTTTGGCATGGCATGGCATCTATAACTTACACTCTCTATCAGTTCATGCATCTGTAAACTGGATAAACATTCCTCTCTCCCTGATGCTTTGCAAATCTTTTTAAAATGCTTTGAGATCCACTGATGAAAGATATTTTAGTAGCATGCAGTATCACTGACATGGGTGTCTTGAGTGCCAACTTGCATTTTGAAAATGCAGCCTTTTGTCTTTAGAGGAAGGCCTAAAACCCTAATTAAATCGGAAGATTTTTGTGGGCTGAGGGATTGTACAGCATTAGATAAGTTAGCAACAAACCCATCAAGTAGTCCAGGGGGAAAAAAATAAAATGCAATCAGGTAATCTTACAATCAGCAGATAAAAGCTAAATAGAAACATATTACATAGCCTGTAACTATAATAGGCTAACACTGCATTATTTCCAAGATGTAACTGCTGCATACAATCAGAAAGAAAGCAAAGAACCATGAAACGCTCGGAAAGTGGAATAGGGAGAACTTGCATTCAAAACTTGGGATTTTCTATTGTTTCTTCTCAGAGAACAGATGATTGCTTGCTACAGATAATAAAAATGATCATATTAAGACATGTCTGAACGGGCAACAGTTGCTACTGTGCTTAAGACCAGAGCTGGAAGGAATGACTGTTTCTGTTTTGAGTAGAAGTGGGCCCCCCGGTCTCTAAGAATGTGTGCATGATGTATAATAGGTACCTGTCTGATATAATTAATTATATTTTTCCTAAATTTAACATTGCCTGAAGGGTAAAATCATTTTGCTTGGTGAAATCCCTCATGCCACACAAAGTCTGTGCGCAAGCCAGATTTAATTGCTGTGATAAAACCACAAGAAAGACCAGGTTTGCATTAAATCTATAACCACATCTAGTGAAGAATAGCTTTAATCACCTTTGAAATGGTGACCACAAGATAATTAAAGGGAAAGTGTTCTCATTAGTAATTATCCAGGAATATCAAATCTCAGTTTATCATGAAGTCCAATTTAAAATGGCTTGGCATGGTTTTAATTTTTTCCTCTATTTCTGAGGTTATGAATCTCCTAGAATTTCTTCTGTGAGGGTGGGAAAAAATTCAAATTTCACAATCCACTGTCATGCTTCATTTCCTGGGTCAGTGATGGTCAGAGTGAAGGTACCAGGTAACAGCAGTGACTTCTCATTGACACCTTTGCCATTTTCACATTCAGGACAAACTGAAAACAAGTTATTCATTCTCACTAACAACAGCAATACTGGTGTTGCTATGAGATGATATATCTTCTTGTTCCTATCACTAAATTCTCTTCAGTGTAGTTTCTCTCCTTTTGGAGACAAATACTTGGAGTCTTGCAGATATGCTTCCAGTGGAAAAAGGAAGCAGAGTCTAACTTGAATCCAAGCAATAACTTGCTTTAATTCGCACGTGTAAATCAGCACTGCAACAGAGTTTTTCAAACAGCATGCAAGACCACCCCTATTCTCCAGAATCAAAGCATAGCACTGATTCCAGGCTTTGACGAGAGTCACCTGTTTTACGAACTGACCCTAATCAAAGACCAAGGCAGAGAGCAAATTCTCCTGCTGTTCACATTGTTTCCTCTGTCTGACCTGTTTAACAAACCTAATAATACACACTACATCTCATTAGGCTCAGCATTTGCTTGCTTGTAAAGAAAATGAGTTTGCAAGACTATATTTAGGAACATCAAATAGCGATAACAGCACAACGTGGCATATGTAGTAGTGTAAACTTGATTCTTTTACAGGAACTTATTTCCCTCTGCATACTTTCTCTGTTTTCCTCCTCCTTTCCTCTTTACACACCTTAGCAAATATGCCAGGAGGGGAGATTCTGGTCTGGTCTGAACTGCTGCCTATGAAATTTCAGACAGCTTGATTTTTGGCTTGGCGAAGTTTGGGGGGTTCGCTTTCAATATTAGGCTTATAATGAAAGGCTTGTTGTAACCTTATCTATGTTATGTGGAAGAGATCAGCATCACTCAATCATTAAAAAAAAGCAGAAGGCTTCTTTTCTTTCTTTAAATGTAATTTAGTTTTCCTTTCCCCCAAGTCTCATTGTGGGTTCACTGAGCTATGCTCCCCTTCAGGCAGAAATGGAAACCAGAGGAGTTGCATTCCTTCAGTTCGTTTCTGACAGCGAGTGTGGCTGCATCAGGCTTAGCAGCTAAAGCCTTGCCCATTACTCTGTAGTGCAGCTGTGCAGAACTTGGCTGTTTCGGATCACAGTGCTTTTATAGAGACTTTCCCAAAGATTTCACTTGGTTTGTTGCTGCTGAATTGCACTTTGAGACAGGCAAACACCACAAAAATCAGTTAAAAAAATGTATCAAAACACTCAGTGAAAAGCCTTGCATTTCATCTGGTTTTGTGTTGAAATTGCATGGTGCTATGACATTTGCATGATACAGAGGAATAAAAGAATTATTTGAACCTGGGCCCAGGTTTGCTCTGAAATGTTCATGAACCATAGCAAAACTTTCAATTGACATTAAGTGAGATTCAAGTTTGTAATGAAACCGGGCCATTTTACATGGATTCAGGTTTCATAATGCAGGTCTCTTACAGCTATACTCTCAAAGGAACATATTCCTATCTCAAGATGGGATTTACATACTGTATGTAACTCCCCACATATCCCAGCAAGATTATTACTTTCTTATATAGCCGTAAATCCTAGAGCTTTATGTTATGTCAAGGGAACGGATAATCAGCTCACTAAGGGCCAAATCCTACCCCCTGAACAGGCATGTCAGGGCCCAAGAGGTAAAAGAAACCCTATTCTTTGAGGAGATATATTAGCAAGGCACACCCTCCACTGCGGCACAGAAGATGCTCGTTCATATCGGTGTGCCGGGGTCTCTGAGCAAGGATGCAGTTAGCCCCTATAGCCACACAGAGCAGCACAGGAATCAGCAGCCCTGCACCAAACAGATCAGGCCCTAGTTAGGTCATGTCAATCAGGTCCTGATACATATTACTCTTTTCCCTAGAAGCATTCATGGGTAATGTTAAACCACAGAGAGGATAAACAGAAAGCATCAGGTTCTGGATGCAAGTGCTACTCCATAGCACTTGCAGGGGAAAAAAAGTGAAAGCAGAATAAAAACATTATAGCTCTGCAACACATTTGAGAAATTCAGGAATTTCTCAACCACCATTAAGGAAACCAGAGTGTTTTTTTCAGAATTTGAATATTCTTTACTGCAACTTTCCCAACAGCAACAGCAGCCTGAAGAATCCAATTCCCTGTATACATACCCAATTCTCTCTATACATACCACCAGTACTCCCCACTATCTGCCTGCTTGATTCCCATAATTTAGGATCCCTCCTATCCTAACCACACATGGGTGCCCTGAAGTGCACCTATGTGCATAGTGTGATCTATTGACACACCAACAGAAAGAGGGACTACAGAATCTAGCATTTCATAAGGAGTATCACTCTGGAAAGTGAAATCAGCCAGGAAAAATGCCCTATTTCAAAGGCCAAGAGCAAACAAGAAATTTCCCTTCTCAGCAGAGCTCTCACGTAAGAATAGCTTATTGCTACTCAGCCTAAGCACTGCCCACATCAGGCAAGCACCAGAGAGTAGGACATTGCCTTGCTCAGATCTGATCTCTAACACTGGACCCAGCTTCCTTCCTCTCCCAGTCTCCCTGCCAAGCCAAGGCCCTCCCAACACACCCCTTTTATGCTGTGCGTGGAGGGGTGTGTATAGGAAGCAATTAACTCCCCACAGCTGGCCTAATTCCTACAGGATGGAGAGACAACTGTGGTCCCTTTTCTAGCCAGCTTAAGGATTAACCTCTTCTTACCCGGTGTCTCAAGGGGGTGCACGTACCCCTGCACACAGCGAGTTAGGGTACAGCTCTGAACGTATTTGACAGCTGACTTTCAGCAGCCGTCCCTCATCTGAATGACAGAGGGCTATCTGTCTTTAAACAAAACGTAATATCAGTAACAGATTAAAAACAAAGTTCTGTGTTTACATTCGTTATTATAGATCTGGTCCAAGCAAATATAATCATGTCCTGTAGAGATTAACTGAAAGCATAGGAAAGGAAGTCAGAACCGTACAGTAAAATCTTCTTTCATTCATGCAAGTGATTAATATATAATTGAATGATAATATTACAAATAATAATACATGGCACTTATATAGCACCTGCCATCTGAGGATCTCAGCACTTTGCAAACAGCTACAAAATCTCACACATGCTAACAACATGGCTTATGATCTTTTCAGCCTAACCTTTCAAAACTTTACATGCCATATGAGCGTGTTAAAACCAGGAAATGAATATGCCTGTGACTTCACAGAATTAGACATGCTTTTAGGTCTAAATCTGGTGCAAATATGTGCCCACCCTACATGAATCTGGCCCCAGAGCAGCTACAGTTAGGATATTATTGGAGTGAGGTATATATGTGTGTGTGTGTGCATACATATTTAATTACTATCTGAGTTTTCATACATTTAGGGTGTGTCTTGGTTCAAGGAAAGGGAAAGAACTTGTAGTGCCAGAAGTCATTTTTACCTTATGCTGCCTGAGACAGAAAAAGAGGCAGTACAGCTCTCAAAATGGAGACACACACAAAAAAAAAGAGTTTGGCCAGGTTAGACAGAAGATTCATTAATGTGCCCTTGATGCAGTCTCTACCACAGGTGCTCACATAAAGCCCAGCCAGATGTAAAATCTAGATCAGAAGTTAAATTTCCTCCTGCAGGTATGTTGGCAAAGGCACTTGGTGCAGAGCCCCACACATGTACATCTGATTGGTGACTGTGAGGAGTGGTGGGTGAATGATGAAGGTACATAAAATAAAGATTAACAGATTCAAACCATGTGCTTGGCAGATATATTAAAGTGTGCAGATTGTCATTATGTGCAGGGTTTGGAGAATGCAACATCAATTCCTGCTGAGAGGCACCAAGAATTAAATGGGCCAGACCTGGTCCCCAGCTTCTCATATGGCCTTAAGAACATGCACTGACTGAACAAGGACGGTGGTGGCTTATGGATATGGCACCAGCTTAGGAACCTGAGAAGTTGGGCTCTGTCTGCAGTATGGCCGGTGATCAACTGTGTCACCTCAGTTAAGTAATTTCTCTCCATATTTCTGCTTTCTTTCCACTTCAGGATAAACTCTCTCTCCTTTTCAAAATCCAGTAGGATTTTTACGGTATTATTTAGTTCCATTAAGAGGCAGTTTCTAATGGTCTAGTGGTCTGTGTGATACGAGGAGACCCAGGTATGTGAGGACAATGGCTCTCCATTAATCTCTTGTTCTTGGCAAAGCTGGTATTATTGATTGGGTATCATACCAGATGAGGCCTCACAAAACTACTTTAATTTTAATATACCTTAATTTCAATAATATGAAGTACTACTGAGCACAGTAACCCATTAATTGAAGCTTTTTGTTTTCAGATATATATGTATCTATCTCAAGACAAAGTTATTTTAAGAATAAGAGAGGACACATTGTAGGAGGTTTAACAAGGCCAAGTGCCGGGTCCTGCACTTCGGCCACAACAACCCCAGGCAACCCCCAAAGGCTTGGGGAAGAGTGGCTGGAAAGCTGCCCAGAGGAAAAGGACCTGGGGGTGCTCATTGACAGCCGGCTCAACATGAGCCGGGAATGTGCCCAGGTGGCCAAGAAGGCCAACGGCATCCTGGCCTGTATCAGAAATAGCGTGGCCAGCAGGAGTAGGGAGGTGATCGTGCCCCTGTACTCAGCACTGGTGAGGCCGCACCTCGAATACTGTGTTCAGTTTTGGGCCCCTCACTACAAGAAGGACATGGAGGTGCTGGAGCGTGTCCAGAGAAGGGCAACGAAGCTGGTGAAGGGCCTGGAGCACAAGTCTTATGAGGAGCGGCTGAGGGAACTGGGGTTGTTTAGTCTGGAGAAGAGGAGGTTGAGGGGAGACCTCATCGCTCTCTACAACTACCTGAAAGGAGGTTGTAGCGAGGTGGGTGTTGGTCTCTTCTGCCAAGTACAAGCGATAGGACAAGAGGAAACGGCCTCAAGTTGCGCCAAGGGAGGTTTGGACTGGACATTAGGAGAAATTTCTTTACTGAAAGAGTGGTCAGGCCTTGGAACAGGCTGCCCAGGGAAGTGGTGGAGTCACCATCCCTGGAAGTATTTAAAAGATGTGTAGATGAGGCGCTTAGGGACATGGTGTAGTGGGCATGGTGTGTTGGGTTGACAGTTGGACTCGATGATCTTAGAAGTCTTTTCCAACCTTAATGATTCTATGATTCTATGATTTTCCCTCCTTCCTTCTCTCCTTTCCCTCCTTTCTTCCTTCCTTGCTTGCTTGCCTCCTTCCTTCCTTCCTTCCTTCCCTCCCTCCTTCCTCCTCAGAACTGTTCTTTCCCATCTTTATTCTAAAGACATTTAGTGCTTTTCACACTAAACCCTTGAGTGAAATATACATCTAAAGTACCTATTTCTCAAAGTCAGCCTATTTAATCAAGGACCAGAAATAAAACCAGGTGAACAGTCACACACAAGGAATAACTTAAAGTAAATAATCATAGTGTTCAAATTACAGATAATTCATAGGGTACAGTTTGCTCACAAAAATAATTCAGCAGACAATTACAAATAATGAACTAATTTGGGAAAATCGCAATCAGCTTGTATGCATTACATTTACAGAAGAGCTGAATTTGCTGGATGAATTATTTGTTATAAAGAGTTCAACCAGCTCCACTATTTACTTCATAGAGTAGCTAAATCCAAAGAGCACACAGTGGAAACCACTGCAGAATGGAAATATTTACATATTATCTATGTTCGAAGTGTGCAATGAAAGTTGGAGAGAATACACAGCTAAAAAGGCATGCTAATCACCCTGGAAATCATAATGTAAAATTAGCATGCAATAGATGTTAAATGGCAAGCAAATAAATGTAGACATGTGACCAAACTGGGCCGGAAAATTCCAGATCAGTATCGTACTTCCTCATTGATAGCATTTATCTCATGGGTAGGGGAATGGAACGATGTTGTTACTATTGTTGCAGGGCACAGACCAAAATTTCAAACTCATTTGACTTACATGCACACACAAGCTTCCTAATTTCTATCCCATAGAGATTGACTGATGTTACCAGGTTCATACTAGAATCTGATGGAGTTCGAGGTGTTTGGAGCTGATTATGCAAAAATCTGTGAGCTGTCTTGAAATTTTGATCCCAAATTAGCAAAACTGGAATATAATTACATTTCACATTAATTCCATTTAGTTTTGGTTCTTCCTGAAGACAAAGCAAGAAGCAGAGCAGGATACACAGACACTGGAAGGATCTCAGACTTAACCCTCTGTTCCAGGCTAATCTCTGCTTGCCACATTTTGGGATCTTTCTTTGCAGGAGCTTGTCCTGTCTCGTCTTAGCTATGGGTTTTAAAGTACACTTTCTACATAAGAACATTCAGTTCTGACCTAGCTTGGGCCAAGTTTTAGACCAGAGGATATTTATTAGACAGCTTCAAGGTTCTAAACACATTTACACTCTTCAACAGCTTTAAATAAGGAATTTCTCATGAACAATATCTTCTCTCAATTTCACAGTCCCGATTATAGACACTATTTACAATCCCTTGTGGAAAAATATTGTTAAGGCAACATTGAAGAAAGGAGCTTAAAATGAACATATGTTATTTTGGTAAAGTTAATAAATTATAGCCTTTCTTGTTCTTCTTTTCTCCCCTTTTTTGTTTCCCCTGGTTTGGGTCAGACCAGGTCCAAATAAAACTGAATAAGGATTTAGGAGCCAGTTTGGGATCAATCTCTTTTTAACAGTGCTGTTCTTACCACACCAGAATGTTATGTAGTTTTGGTTTTTTCTCTTTTTGAATGTTGGCCATCATTTCAGCCTGCGTGCTCTGCTGCACGGAATTCGATATGCAAGTTACAGAAGTGTCCCAGATTTGGCTTTGACCAAAAAAGTGAGTTTCCTAAGCACCCCATATCCCCAGCATTTCTAAGCACTTGTATTCCCTACTATACCATATGGCACTGGCATACTCAGTGGGAGTTGAGGCAGTAGAAGAATCCTGGGTGAGGCTCCATGAAGCTACAAACACCATTTGAAAACTGAAGTTGTCTCGCCACTCTGACCAGAAAGTCTCCACAAACCACTAATAAATGTACTCCAGACCACAGTTGGGGAAAGGCTGAGATAGACAAATCATTTAATAACCAGAACATGCTCTTCATTCACAGTGCTTTCTTTAAAGAGGAATGAAAAAGGGGCACAGTGTTTGACAAAGCATTTCCTTTAGGCAATACAATACTTACTTTTAATTTATAATCCAGTTTACTTGGCCAAAATGACTTTTCCTTCTCATTTCGCTGCTATGTACTTTGCTGGGAGCCAGCTGGTCACCACTTTCTGCCCTAGAGGTAGCTGCTTTTCACTGGTGCTTTATATTGTTGTGAAGTGCTTAGGGATTTACAAGATGGAAGACACTATAAATGTGAGAAATTGTGGAGCTCGTTAAAGTTATTACGAAACTTCCACTTTGTATTAGTCAGATCTTTTCACAACCACTTCACCACTGAAGTCATCAAAATGTCATCCATCCTTTCAACTAGGAGAAAGGGCTCACAGTTTCATTTAAATGGCATAATCCATCCCAAAATTCTGTACAATTTAGATGACTAAGGCCTGCACCCAGTTAATCCCCAGTTTTGCAAAAATAAAACAGGCTTACACCCTGCAAATTTCAAACTATCCGCAATTTGAACTCTTCCTATATGCAATGTTGGTTAAACACAGACAAATGTAACCATCCCATCCCAAAAAGCCCAGGTTGTTCAGGCAAATCCATATCTTAATTATCCTCCACTTCTCTGTAGTTCTTGTATGTGGCAAATCATGAATGAAAATGAGATTTGATTTACAGCTCAGGACGTCATAGACAAAAACAATCATTACAGCACATGCACGTACACAAAATCTTCATCAGCTTAAGTTAGTCCAAATGGT